>NW_022196891.1:33977048-33986153 GCF_008632895.1 Mastomys coucha | reverse complement strand
TTTACTTAAAATATGTTTTTAAATGTTAACAAATTCAGATAAATAGAAATCATGTAACTTTTCTCATTTATAATGCAATAAAACTTAAAAAAAGAAACTGTTCATACTTTCTCAACATTGTTTCCTGTAACCCTCAGAACAACACACTCCACAGATGAAAGCAGTGGACTTAAAAAGAATGGGTAGAGAAAAAGAAAACCTATGCACAATACATATTGTTTAAGTGCTAAAGTCTAACATTGAAGCTAGTTAGGGTGGTCACAGATTTCCAACATTTTCTGTGTCTGCTGACTATTATAAGTGGATCTTCAGTTGAAATTTAACAAATACTAGTAAATATTTTGTGCTGGGAAAAAAATCTAATTCAGTCATTTATACCTCTCTGATCTACCTAATATCCACCAACAGCACACCACCATTAACTACTTGGAAAAAGAGTGAAGTTACCAAAAAGTTTAGCCCAATTTAAAACTCCTTTATCCCACCCCATACTGACAATCTGTTCCCATTATCACATCTGGGTTTATAAGATGAAAAGTCTACTTGATATGTTGGCAACTGTGATGTTGCAAGGGTCTTGGATAAAGGGTGGTTGTCTAGGTTACCACTAAGTTCATCCCATGGGAAAAAAGTAGAACACCCTGTAAAAAAGAGCCACTCAGTGCCACTCAGAGAGGGGAGAGCCACTGACAGGCAGCTGGAGAGCTGGGGCAGGGAACCTAAAACAAGCGGAGGCTGAGAGGGAAAGCAGCAGAGAGCTTGGGGATTACAGACAGAAAGTAACAATTAAGGATCTAAAAGTGTTAAAGGGATCACCACCATCCTCAAACAGCTGCCTGAGCCCAGACACTAAGATAAATTCTGAAGATCCTGGACACAAAGTAACCATTAGAGATCCCTACATCATCAAGAGGAAAAAGAACAAACAAACAACAAAAACAAAAACAAAAAAACCCGACAAATCTTAATAGAAGAGACAGCTCCCATCAATGAAATGGAAGAGGTTCCAGAGATGGTAGTCAGCATGGAGGCCCTGAGTCAAACTTTTTATATGCTATTGGGGTCCTCCAGGCTCTGGACTCCCTATCCTCCCTGACGTGTCCTTCCCAGGAGTGGGGTATCCTATCTTAAAGGAATCTGTCCCTTTTCTCCAAATGAAGTTCTCCTGATTCCTCTTCAATGATGAGTGAACAAGTTTTTTGTTTATTAATGTTCAGATATTTTTCTTTAGTCTGTCCTGTAGCCAGGCATCCTGCTAGCTTCTGTTCTTACATTTGTAACTGTCTTTCTGTTCCCACTTGGACACATTTCAGCGAAGTACCTTTGCTAGCATGGCTTTCTCTTGGCCACTGTTTTAAGTCCCACTGAAGTCCACTTGTAACTCCCATTTGTTCTGGTCACAGGTGAGGCTTTGCACATCCAAGGCTTCATTGAAAAACCATCAGTATCCACTGTGGTGATTCATTGCAACACTCAACTTTCTGCTAAGGCCTCCATCCAGAAACACTGGTCGGTTCTAGTCCAAGATTCCTTGAGAACCCTACAATGCTGTGCTTGTCTGCCTGATCATGTTGCTACCTCTATGCAAAACTGAATTTCTTAACTAGTATTGTCTAATTATTATCTAAGGTTAATTTTTGATGACCCTACTACTACAAATTTTAATGTCATCTGCCACACACACTCGTCTACTCCAGTCACATCCAAAATATTGGAGGTAAACCCTGATTAAGGATAAGAAGCAATAAGGATCCAAAAGGAGTTCTGTGCCTCCTGGATATTCAGTCGCTGGTATCTCCTAACTCAGACGTGTTCCAGATTAGTCTTTCCAATCGTCAACACGCCCTCATAATTAGGCATAAAGGTACCCCAAGAAATGATTTGTAAATGGCTAAGATTGGGCATTGTTTCCTGGCCAGCACAACGTTTCCAACTATCCTAGTTTAATACCAAGCTGTCCATAACTTGGAATTTCTCTCAAGGAATCTGCCTTGCCAGAGCTACCAACAGAGGTCAAGCACATTCTTTAGGGCTTCCCTCACTCAAGGACATTAGCTAGAAGTGTTAGGTCAGAACCTCTTAGTCATTGCCTCTTGCAGAACCAGAGACTTAGCATAGCAATATCAAATTAGCTCCAGCTTCTGCCTGCTTCACAACTAGATACAGTGATCTTGGTCAGTAAGATCACTGACCTTGATGTAGCGGTCACCTGCCTATGTGACTCTTGTCATCTGCCCTGCTTGCTGTATGCTACTTAAGCCTGCTTGTCACTTTGTATAAGGACTAGGAGAAGGAGAAGGACTTGGACTCTCATGCAGGACTAGCATGAGAACTAGATGGGCTAGGACTCAGATTCATGCAATCCATAGTCCCCCGGGCCCAAGTGCTCTGGGCCCCGGGGGATGCAGCACCAGTCCAGAGGAAATAGCTGCTGCTTTAGACTCAGTATGTTTTAGATGGCCTCAGATGCACCTTAACTGCTGAACTGTCAGATTTACCATCTCTCTTTTACAATGACTGTTAAAGTCTGATGCCATTTTTAAGAAATACATTCAGATCCTGTACTTCATGTGTCGTCTCTGCCATCATTTCTTCACCTACACCTTGTCGACCTGACTAGGACCCCGTTTCTCCTGCGGGTTGAGGGAGGCCCAGATCGGCCGACCTGCAGCAGTCATCTCTGACAAAAAAAAAAAGAAGGCAAAACTTGTTGGAAAGTGCCAAGTTCTGCATGACCCTGGAAGGGGTAGCATGACACGGTTACTGTCCCTGAACAGAGCCAGCAGGGTGTGGGCCCTCTACAAGTGTTGAGAGCTGCTGGGCATAAGATAAGGTTTGTGTATGTATGTGTGTGAATATATATATATATATATGTATATATATATATTACATATATATATTTATATGATATATATTTGTGTGTGTATATATATATATAACTCTATGTTCCTCCTTTGGGAAATATTTCCCTGCCAAGATTATCAAGGAATGCTCTCCCTGCCAAGGTTAATAACTCCATGATGATTAGAAGCAGCACGAATCCAGGAGGTAAAGACGTATCTAAAGTCTCTGCAAAATGGTAGGACTCTGTGACCTTCAGGACAGCCCTTAAGGCTGTGGGAAAGAACTCTAAAAATGTGAGTTCAGAATTATACAACTTCTCAACTATGCAAAATATAAGGATGCACTATGAATTATATGAGAGGCTTCATGAACCTAAAAGAACAGAAGCAGCTGTACTACCAGTGAGCTTGTCAGAAAGATACAAAGGCAGACAGATTCCTGAGTTCAAGGTCAGCCTGGAACAGAGAGAATTTAGGCCCAGGCCTGGTGGGAGTGGTGATCTCAGAACTTGATCTCACTCAGCCAGCTTATTGTCAGTGCTTACAAAGGCATGCAGATCTCTGAATTCATTTGCAATGTTAAGAAATATGTGCTTGCTGTTTTTTCCTAGCAGTCAAGGATCTAAGGTCAAAAAATGCCATTTGATGAGATAATCAAAAGGGAATCTGGGGTGGGCAATTGAACTGATATGTAAATAGAAGACTAGGTTTTGGTTTGCAAGAGCTGAGCCGTCTAGTGATCTTCAGAAAGCTGACCCAAGCAGAACACAAGCTGTCAGCTTGTACCCACGATTTGACTTCTAGTCCTTCTTTCGCCACTCCCAAGCACCCCTTCCTCGGAACCCCTCTCTAAACTGAGGCTGGTCCTTGGCAGGAAAGTTTCAAAGTTCTCATATACATCAACCATCAATTGTTCAAAGCAGTGTGATAAAGTTTCCTTGACATGCAATTGAGAACATAAATATATTACTTGATCATAAAGTTATCATTTTATTCCACTAAGATCTATTTTGGTAGTTAGTTCATTCTCCATGATGTTTGAGAATGAGAATATATATCTGATCTTAGTTTCCAATTTTTTAAGTGTTTCTGAAAACATTTCTAGTTCTGTCATCAGACCAAAAGAAAATCAGGAAACAGCAGTTTTAAAGTATATGAAAGCAAATTAACTTTTCTTATAATTGCTTCCACTTTGCTTTCAGTGTATAATACTCAAATAACTATAAATTCATCACACTGTAGTGACAAGACTTGACCTCCATGTAGCAGCAAGAGAGTTGTAAATGCAAACATTAACATGGCACCACTTTACACAATAGTCCTAAATTATCCACATTAGGTCATTGTAGCTCCCCCCCCCCCCATATTACATGTGAAATAAAAAGAAGATGTAAATTTAAAAAATTGCTGCCAAAAGCTTATAGATCTTGTAAAACACTAAATATCTCATTTAAAATTTGATATAAAAACCACCCTCCAGGGAAGGATAACTGCCAAATTATCTTCCTCTTACAGAAATGCAGAAAATCAAAATAACTGCCTAACATAATAAGTAGCAGAGTTATGAATAAGCAAAACCAATCATATGCCAAATATCATGTTTTTATAATATCAAAATTCTATGCAATTGCCAACCTGCTCTAATTAATCCATATTACATCATAGGCATGCATGATATTACTGAATGGAGAATATGCATGAGAATCTGAAAGAGAATAACTATATTTACCGCCTACATCTTATGCAACATTATTCCTACAAGTACCCAGTGACTAAAGATACCATGCTAGAACTTGAATCATAAACACAGATTCAAAGAGTATTGCCTATACACTTCTAAAATACCAATGAGCTTCAAGTATCACAACAGCACATTCTGAGCCCTGTACGTCTTAGCCAAGCTACATCCTAGATGAACCCAGCTTATGAAAGCCTTTACCTTTCCTAAAACAGAATGCCCTGGAAAGTTGAAACAATATCACCAGTACATACCTCCTTCTACCTGAGCAATGCTGGTCAGGGTTTAATGCCAAACTCCACTTGTTTGCTTTTAGTTTATGTATTTATATTTATTATGTTTATATATTGTTTTATTTGAGAATTTCCTAGATGCTGCGTATAAAATATTTTGAGCATGTTCATGTTCCACTACTCCCAAGTCCACTCTCTACTCTCAAACCCCTCTGGAATTTGTATCCTCTATATTTTTAAAGAGTATATGCTGCCCATATACTCTTGGGTATAAAACCATCCGCAGGAACGTGATCCACCTATCAGAGGCTATTTCCTTTAAGACACTGACTGTCCCTCACTTAGACATCAGCTGCTACCAATAGCACTTAGCTACGCGTGGGGCTTTATCCCACAGTAGAATGTTGACTGGCTTTGTCTTGCACAGATCTTGTGCGGGCAACCACACAGCTCCTTGAGTTTGTGACTGCATGCCTGCTCTGCACCCTTTTTCTGCCCTTTCTTCTACAATGGTCTCTAAGCTTTAGGGAGACAGGGAGATATGGATGTTATACTTCTGGCTGAGCACATCACTGTAACATATTCTCTGAACTTTGATCAGTAGTGGGTTTCTGTGTTAACCACCATCCATGGCACAAAGGCTTCTTCGGGTGAGGTATGAGTTCTTAATCGGCAGAGAGACATGAATTTAAAGAGCTAAGCTCCAGTCTTTACAGTTTAGTTAAAATACTGAAATAGTACTACAATTAACTTAAGATTTAAGATTTCCCTTAAATAGCGATAAATATCGTATAGTTTAGCAAAAGATTTTAAGCCAAAAAATACATATGTATGTACTATATATATAATATTATATATGTACATATTCATAATATTTGTATGTAGAAAATTTCCTTCAGATAATCTGCTCAGAGTTTTAAGATAAATTAATGACGTTCAAGGTTAGAGCACAGAAAATAGTTAACAATATGAAAATTCGGAAAGCCAGCTTGGGCTTTGGTCTGGCAGGGCCGACAGTGGTGAGCCTTTGTGAATCTGTCAGTGGCTGTGGGGGCAGACAGCACCTTCAATTTTAGAAAACTGCTAAAGCTTGAGGTTCCTGGAAGAATCACTACACTGCCAGTATACCATCAGCTTCTAGCTTTGTAGCTGCTCCAGAATGACATGTATTATGCAGGATATCTTTGGAAGAGGATACCACCAGCTATAAAGTCTACTAATTCCAAACTTGGAGAAATATGATCTGTAGGACAGTGAATATTGCAGAGATCTTTCTGGTATCTATACACCCATCAGTGCTAAAAACCATTTGCTAATCATCTCCAACATGTGGTCAGACACTGTGCAGCCAATCATGGAAGCCCTTAGAGATGCAATGAGGAGGCACGCCTTCGGTGGTCCTGATGCTCTATCAAGCTTATACCTTGATAACTACAGGTGATCTCATGATTTCTTGTGAATGCACAGTTCTCTATGTACCCGGGTTCTCTGCAAGAACAGCAAGATGGCTCAGCGGTTAAGAATATTTGCTGCTCTTGCAGAGAAGCTGGGTTCAACTCCTAGCCAGCACAAGCCAGCACAAGCCAGCACAAGCCAGCACAAGCCAGCACAAGCCAGCACAAGCCAGCACAAGCCAGCTATCAACTTTCTATAACTCCAGCTCTAGGAGATCAAACACCCTCTTCCAGACTCTGCAGGTTCTGTCCACGTGTGGTATACAACAAACACACATGCAGATTAAACAATCACACACACAAAAGTAAATTTCAAAAAAATAAAAGAACCAATGAAGTTACATTTAAGAATAAATTTCATAAATATAATACTCTCCCACAGTAAAAATGCTTGATTTTTATTATTTCTTGATCATAATAACAATATGCAGAATAAGGCTATGCCTATGTCACAACTACAAACATAGAAAACCACGCAGTTACAAGAAGTACATTTGGCCTACTGACCTCTTCCTTAAGAAACTTTTTTTCATTAAAAGAATTTATTTTGACAAACAAGTCCAATTGAAACTAATTAATTTATGTATTTATTTTCTGCACTGTTGTTAGTAATTGGCACTTACTTCCCAGTGATGTCCCTAGTGTGAGGCTCAGGACTTTGAAAACATATGGGAAATGGAGAAGAAGCCATCCTATTCGAAGGAGAGCACATATGCCTTGAGGAGCTGTCCAGGCAGCTGAGCGGCAGGGATGAGGAAAGGAGTTTCTCTCAGCCCAGGGTAGAGATGCAAACAGTTGACCTGATGATAAACAACCTCCTCCCTTTCTTTGCAGGCTCTGGCCTCTGAGAAGTCTTCCTCACCCTATAATTGGTTAGCCCTTATGCTGAATCCACGTGCACTGACCTTCTTTTGCATGCTGCTGGTATGTAGAGGTGGCATGACCATTGTGTCAAGTCAACCATTGGTTAAATATGGATGCTTTCCCCAAATACAAAAGTTGTACTACTTTTAGTTTTTATAATAGTGAGCCTGGGTCTCTGATGAGGAGGGAACATATTGCATGCTGTGCTATAAGGAATTCCTTGAGTAGATAATTTCATTTTTTTTTTTTTGGTTTATTTATTATTATAAATCAGTACACAGAAGAGGGTATCAGATTTCATTATGAGTGGTTGTGAGCCATCATGTGGTTGCTGGGATTTGAACTCATGACCTTCGGAAGAGCAGCCAGTGCTCTTACCCACTGAGCCATCTCACCAGCCCAGATAATTTCATTTTTATGGAATTTCATACTTCAGAATTAATTTCTTTAGAATATATGGAAAACTTGAAATAACTCAGGCCCCTAATCCCTACAGCATCTGATTAGTGGTGTTTGTATTATTATAAGAAAATTGTATTATTTATCAGAAAATACTTTTTGTTATTTTTAATAATATGTTTGCATGTGTCTTTGTATCTTTATGTGGGAATGTGCACATGAGTATTGGAGCCTGAAGAGACTAGATACCCAGAACTGGGGTGGCAGGTGTGGTGAAGGGTCTGGCATTAGTGCTGGAATCAAACTTTGCTCCTCTCCAAGAGCACTGTCCTAATTAGGATTTCTATTGCTGTGATAAACATCATCACCAAAAGGACTTTGGGAGGAAACAATTCATTCCAGCTTACAGATGTGCTCCATCCTGAAAAGAAGTCAGAGGCAGGAACAGAGGGCCTGGAGAAATGCTGCTTACTGGCTTACTCTCCTGTTCAGCCTGCTTTTATTATACAGCTCAGGACCGTCTGCCCAGGGATGACACTAACTCCACAGGCCTGGACCCTCCCACAGCAATCGTTAATCAAGAATATACCCCACACACTTGCCCACAGGTGATCTGGTAGAAATATTTTCTCAGTTGAGGTTCCCTCTTCCCAGATGGCAGTAACTTGTGTTAAATTGATAAACAAAACAAAACAAAAAAAAAAGAAAAGAAAAGAAAAGCTAACCAGGACAAAAAAAAATGTTTCCTCTCAGATTCTTTTAAAAAGAAAAAAAGAAGCAAGAAGAAAAACTCATGGTGATATAAAGTCCTGTGCAAATTTAAGAACACTGGGAGTGGCTGGGACCAGCAGGACCCAGGCACACAGAAACTTCACCAGCCCAGTGGCACTGGTTCCTTCGGGTCTGTCTGGGCCAGTGCCCTAAGCAGACCTTGGGTCCGAATTTTCCAGCCAGTCCCACAGCATACAGAGGTGACTCCCCTCCCAGGCACTCTGATATGCCCAGGATCAGAGGATCGGAGGTGAGGAGGACACATCTGTCCCAACACTGGGAGTGGCTGGGACCTTCAGGACCCAGGCACACAGGAACTCCACCAGCCCAGTGGCTAGGGTTGTTTCCAATCTGTCTGGGCCAGCCGGTGCCCTGAGCAGACCTTGGGCACAAACTCTGCAGCCAGTCCCACAACACTCAGAAGAAGCTCCACTCCCAGGTGCTCTAGCAAGCCCAGGATCACAGGATCCCAGAATCACAGGATCTCAGAGACAGCTTGACACAACCAGGATCACAGGAAGAACAGACTCCAGTCAGATTTAGCAAGGGCAGGTAGCACTAGAGATAACCAGATGATGTGGGGGCAAGCATAAGAATATAAGCAACACAAACCAAGGTTACTTGGCATCATCAGAACCCAATACTCCCACCATTGCAAGTCCTGGACACACCATTACACCAAAAAAGCAAGATTCAGACATAAAATCCCTTCTCATGACGATGATGCAGGACTTTAGAAAGACATAAATAGCACCCTCAAAGAAATACAGGAGAACACAGGTAAACAGCTAGAAACCCTTCAA
>NW_022196891.1:33958850-33976311 GCF_008632895.1 Mastomys coucha | reverse complement strand
CATACAGACCCTACAAGAACACAAATGCCAGCCCAGGCTACTATACCTAGCAAAACTCTCAATTACCAAAGATGGAGAAACCAAGATATTCCAGGACAAAACAAAATTTACACAATATCTTTCCACAAATCCAGCCCTACAAAGGATAATAGGTGTGTGTCTGAGGTGCGGCCGCTGCGTTTGTGGTTTTGTGTTCTATGTTTTGTAGTTTGTGTCTCTGAGCTCCTGGTCTCTGTTTGGGCTGTCTTTGGGAGAAGCAAGAAAGTAATCTTTCAACAACAAACCCACACAAACCTGATTCCACCTCTTACAACAAAATGACAGGAAGTAACAATTACTCTTTTTTAATATCTTAATATGAAAATTAATATTACCAACATATCCTAATTTATTGAAATCCAAAAATATGAGGAATTAGAAATTTGTTCACTGTCACCCAATGGTCTCTCTAATTTGGTAATTGGAGAAATAGATAGATCCATATACACTTTCTGCTTGTTTGTACCTGACAGTGTCTTGCTGTGTACCACATAATGGTCTTGAAATCATGCTTCTCCTATTTCAGCCTCTCTATTAGTAGTATTGTTTATTTGATGTTCTTACACTATACTATGATAGTTTTCAGAACAGCTTATATATTTCAAAAGTATTTATATACTCAAAAGAAACATAGGGAGGTAGCTTGTAAGAGAACAACAAAGTGAGACTGAATGCTTTGCTTGACATTTGTAACTCTTGTATCAAGTTTGAAGAAGAGGACTTTATAAGTTACTCTTTCTCTGAGATGAATGCTTTTCCAAACTATCATAGCCAATGAACCAAATTCTTACCCTCACCTAATGTCTGTGCCACCCTCCAAGCAGAACCATTGTTCATTGAAGCAGTTGGTAAATGAATTTATGGATAGACCATCTTAATACACACACCATTTCATAAATGAATGTAACCTGTTCTCTGTGGGCTGAGAATGAAGTCACTCACTCAAGTCAAATAGCTTTGACCATAGCAGGAAGTCTGTATCCAAAAATCATGCCTACAATTCACTCCTTGGTGCAGCAACTCTCAGCTTAGCTGTCAACTCTCAGCTTAGCTGAGGAGGTAAAATCGATGGAGGTAAAATCCTTTTGTGATGTGAGGGTTGTTGAAGTACAGCCTTATTACAATGAAATCCAATGTCTAAAAATTATTCTTATTTTGGCCTTGTGCCATAGTAAGAGCCAAGATTTTAAGCTCTACTAAATACAAAACAAACAAACAAACAAAAAGACTTTATATATGTTCATTTTAAAAAATACTAGTAGTTATGTATTATTTTAAAATATACAGTTAATATGTTTGGAGTTATTTAAAATTTATATTGAGAAAAACGTATGTGTTTTCAGTATTGCTGTAGACAAGTATCTACATAAGACTGTTAAATTGATTGTTGTTTTATATCAAACAATTTTTATAATACTCATTTTTATTGTTATAATATTTTATAAATTTTAAAGAATATGACAAAAAAAGGTATTGTAGGTATTGAAGGGGGTCTCTGGGAGGATCTGGGGTACAAAAGGGAAACAATAGTGAGATTTAATTCTATTTACTTAAAATATGTTTTTAAATGTTAACAAATTTAGATAAATTGAAATCATGTATCTTTTCTCATCATAATGCAATAAAACTTAAATCAATAAAAAAATTTAGAAAATTAAAAAAAACTTAGAAAGTGAGAGGCATCATCCATTTCATATTTAAATCATCAAAAATACAAATCACACTAAGTATTACCTGTGATGACCATACGTAATGCCACCCAATACACAGTGATTATAGGGATATTTGTTCATATCTGGTATTCCTTTTTACTGGCTTTGCTGATACATGTACACACACCCTACAGTTCACATCAGATGGAGATCAATGTACTCACAGACACATTTCAATTTTATAGCATTTATACCACAGTACTTCTAGTAACCCCCATTCATACAGTTGCTTGGCAACCAAAAGTTTATCCACCATCTCCTGTTTTAGCTAGTCTATGCTCTGCCTCCACACCTCCTATTCAAATTAACTTTCAAATTAATGGATTTTATGAACTTTGTCTGACTTTCTTCATTCAATAGACTTTTGAAGTCCATCTCAATTATTACTTATGTGTACACTTCATTCCTTTTTATGGCTAATTACTACCCTGTAACATAAAGCTGACTTCTCTCACTTGCTCATGCTTCCATTGGTAAACTGGTTTACTTACAACTTTGAGCTGTAGTGAATAATACTGCTATAAAGGCATGAGCATACATTGCTTTAGAGACATACATTTTGTGTATTTGCATTATACTAAAATTGGGGGTATGCTGTGTACTAACTCATCTTTTTAATAGTCTCAGGAATTGTCAAGAGTGTTGATAAAGCCAGGCCTCAGTGAATTCTTTCCAGTCATGTCTAAAGGTCCCACTTTCTCTGCGTTCTCCCACACACATACTCTTATTTTCTAACTTTTAAATCTAGCCATCCCTGGTGGCTCATTTGTATTCCTATCCTTCCCTGGTGACAAATATTGATAAGCATCTTTTCATGTATCTATGGGCCATTTGTATATATCTCTGGTAAGTTTAGATTCCTTTGTTTATTTCTGTTTCTAATACAGGGTGATGGGAATTGCTTGCTCCATTTAGATACAAGATCTTTATGATGTACGTGATTCAGAAAGCATTCCTCCTTTTTGTGGACCATCTTCTCATAGAGTTGATGGCATATTCTGAAACACAAAAGTTCCTGGTTGCATGAAGTCTAGCACACCCAGTTTTTTCTCTATTTGTTGAGCAGTGTTTTCAGTGTCATATTGGAGACGCCTTTGTCAAATCAAAGGTAATAACGATTTACCACAATGCTTTCACTGAGGCTGTTATGCACGCTCTTGGTTATGGTTAGTTTTTGAAAAATAAGCACAAGACCTGTATTTTATCTTTCTAATTTAGTTTTATGTTTATGCCCACATGCACTCTGCCTATAATTCCCACATTACACTTCTTGGAATGAACCTCACTTTGAAACTCATCAACAAAATGAAATCATTTTAAATCAGTAGATGCTTTAGTCAGTGCCTGTGTTCTACATAAAAGATAACCAAATGCAAAACATGGATTTCCACAAAATCTATTCTCTTCACTGAATTGAGAAAATGGAGGTGTGCAAAAATTACTAGATGTTGAAGGCTAAGACCATTAGCAAACGTGTGTTTTTGTTCATCCTGTTTCCCAACAAAGCACATAATCATCTGGGGACACGGGCAAGGTCCACTGAAAGAAAACAGACCTAGGAGAGGAAGTAAGGGAAGACTAACCAGGCCTAGGAGAGGAAGTAAGGGAAGACTAACCAAAAAGGGATTCGGATGTGGACTCTCTTGGACCAGCCTGGTGAACAGAAATTCAAAGTAAAGACTCTTGTGGATTCCTTGACTATCTATTATTTTTCTACCTGATTGGATGGATTTATTTAGGAATAAGATAAATATTCGCATGGAGAGATTGTTATTCTCTAGGTATCAAATATCGTCAAAGGCCCATGTGTGGGCTGGAGTGATGCTTACTTGGTAAGTGCATGCATGGTTCTTGCAAAGGAACAAGATTCAGTTAGCAGCAGCTCACAGTCACTAGTAACTCCAGCTGTAGGGGATCCAATTCCCTCTATAGACGACACAGGGCCTGCACTCACATGGGCATATACACATCTATATACATACAATTAAAAATAAAAATTAAAAAATTAAAGGGCTGTGTGTTCAACACTTGGCCCCAGCTCATGGTACTTCAGGAAGATGGCAGACCCTTTAAGAGGAGGGGCCTAGTGAGATGTCTTTTGGTCATTGGTAACAAACCCTTATGGGGGATTATGGGACCATGGGCTTTCTTTAAGTCTCCTTTATTTCCCATGCATGAAAAAGGTGGCTTTGTTCCACCAAAAATCCTATCATGAGTACTGCCACAATTAGCCAGCACTGAAACCTTTGGAAACATGAGACAGCATAATCCTTTTCCTCTCTACAAGCCCATTACCTCGTGTATTTGTGAGAGTCATAGAAAGCCAGATAATACAGAAATATTTGAATAGGAAAAAAAATACCTTTTCTCTACATTACAGATGAAATGTCCTGTCAAGCTCCTAAGATATGATGCTTAATTCTGTAACTCAAACTTCAAACACTCAGAAAGGGAACATTTTCATATTTTAAACCAATTTCTATCCATGCATTATCTCTTACTTCAACTCCTCTGGGAGAAAATCTATAAAGAACTGAATTTCCATATAACCATATTTGAAATATGTATCATGCTGTTTTAAATGCTTATGAATATGGTAAGTTCTTTTTAAAAGAACTATTTGGAAATAGTGTAAAGCAATTCTAAGTCATACGTACTTAGTAAAGTGGGCAATTAAGCTACATAATGTTTTGGTAAAAAGATAATAATGAATGTGATCATGCATTGATCCATCCACTTATTTAACAAACATTTCTCCTCTGCCTGTCATGTGCCAGGCTCCAATGGCTGTTCTGGGGACCCAGTTCAGGGCAAAACAAAGGCCTGCATTCTCAGAATTCACACTCTAAATAAGCACAATAAAACATCAGTTCAGTGGAGAAAAATGGAGCAACGAGCAAAGAGTAGAAAGGCAGGCTGTGTTAGGGAAATGCTGGACAAAAAAGCCTACTCTCACCAGGCATCATGAAGTCTCAGTAGAGAAAAATCACCACATTTCCTCCTTACTCATGACCAAGCCCAGCCATTCAATACACTGGGTACCAAGTGCTCTGTGAGAGAGTCCTCACTGCCCCAGCCACTCTTGCTAAGTCATAACCACACGGAAACTGCTGTGTCTGTAGGGAGATCAAATTGATATGCACATGTCTCTACCGGGTCTAAGTGCCAAGGGGCAACAGCCTGGTATGCTTTTCCTCTTCTGCAAAGCCTGAGGAGGTTGGGTCAGGCAGTCTTAGGTGGGTCAAAATCACATTAGGAGCTGATGTTCTTGTATTTTATAGTCTTGTTTTAAAATTTAAAATTAAATTTAAAATGTTTGATTCTTTGGAGTTTTCTCAAAGGGTTACCAGAGAAAATGAAAATATTATCTAACTTCTAAAGAGTATCTCATTCGTTTCCTCCATCTTCTCCACCCAGCTGAGATTTTTTTTTTGTCAATTATTTCGAGTTTAACTATTTATTTAATTCCCTGGAAGAGACTCCACCCTTTTGATTATCCTTTGTCTTGGTCACAGGTACAGACATAACTAGTAACAGATACTCAGGTCAAATGAAGCCCCGTTATTTTGAGTTTTCTAAAGCATACATTTTGCCTATACTCCTCAAACAACCAATTACTTGAGAACAATTCCATTCTACAGCTCTCCTTTGCTCAAAGCCTAAGAATTCGCCAGTTTTACTAGAGACTCAATTAGTACAGAAATGTTTTACCTATTGCAAATTGCATTAGGCAGAAATCTGGCTCTGGAGTTTTTAGAGCAGATGCAAGCTTCTAATGACATTTTAAGATGTGTTAACTATCTTCTGATGGGAGACTACATGCATGCAAACATTCCAGAGTCTCTGAAAGCGTCTTGACCACCAGTTTTGAAATTCCCCCAATCTGATGTTTCTGAAATATCTGTAACTCTGGTGATCAGGAAAAGAAAGGAAGGGAGCTGAAAAAGTATTCCCTATTATGTTTTTTTAAGACCAGTGAAAAGGAAACCAAACCAAAATCCTCCCTTCCATTCATGATTCCCTCTGCCATCCTCCTAGAATCCTGGTTCTAATGGCTGGTTCTTTTAAGAAGTGATCTCTTGTCACCAATGCAGTCTCTTCTGTTTTCCTTCTAAATCTACCCCTGTTCACTCTGCAGCCATCTTAGTCCTACTCCCTCTTAGAAAGAGGAAACAAGATCTGACCAAGAGGATCAGGAAGAAGGTCCAGGTCTGTTTCACAGACAGGTAATGTCTAAGGAAGGGCCTAGTTGGAGCTTTCTAATTGTTATTTCAAATAAAGTATAATCTTTGCTTCAAACTGTCATCAAAACAGCTCTACTCAGGAGTGGCTCTCAAGTGTCCACTTAGAAACCTTTCGTGGCTGTTGTTTTCTATCGTTTGACTCTGTTTACATCCTTCCTTTAATTAAAAACAAACACATGGGGAAAAGACTGGAGTATGCTGATTTCAATATTTTTACGATTGTCTCCCAAACAAAAATAAATCTCTTTCATATCCCATTCTCTTCTTCATCAAGATACAAACTTCATGGCAAAAAGGGGAGGGATTGCTTTCTGGGACTGAGAACATGGTGCAGTCAGGAAAGTGCCCCCAACACAAGTGTGAGGACCTAGAGTATGGATTCCTAGCATCTATTTAAAAGTTGGTATAGCATGTAGCCCAAGGACTTGGTAACATTTCTGGCAATGACTGAATCACTAGTAGTTGGATACAGGCAGGCAGATCTTGAAGTTCTTTGGCCAGGCAGCTTAGGGAGATTGATGAACTCCAGGATCAGTGAGAGAGCCTGTCACACACAAAAAAAAAAATAATATGAAAATGCGATGTAGAAGTTGTATCTCTGTTAGCTTGCTTTCACAGGACTGGAAGGTGCTATGCAAGCCTCCGGAGGAGAAAATTAATCATCAGCTAAGAACTCTGTGCTTCAGTGACTGTCCTGAAGAGCTTTGTCCACGTGTGCTATAGTGGCATGAGTAGCATGGTAATAATCAACCACTTTCTGATTAGGTTTAAGTCCTATTGCACAAGATGAACCCATACCTGGTACCGTTATCATGACAAGAACCTATTGGTAGGTAGGTCATAAGCCTTAGGAGAGAACCTAATTTTTCTACATTAACATAGTATTAAACTGACTCCTAATGACTTGTTATACCCATAGATCAGTGTGTATTTTTCAACTGTTGTCTATAAAAGCATCTATTTGTAGTACATGGTGATTGTTTTAGTCAAGGTTTCATTGCTGTGAAGAGACACCATGTCCAAGACAACTCTTATAAGGGACAACATTTAATCGAGGCTGCCTTACAGGTTCAGAGGTTTAGTCCATTATCATCAAGGTGGGAACATGGCAGTCATGGCACTGGAGGAGCTAAGCATTTCTATATCTTGTTCTGAAGGCAAACAGGAGAAGACCAACTCCTCAGGCAGCTAGGAGGAAGGTCTCAAAGTTCACCTCCACAGGGACACACTTCCTCCAACAAGGCAGAGGAGGAGGTAATAATACCCCTCCCTGGGCCAAGCATATTCAAACCACCACAGTGATTGACACAGAGACCAACAATAGGCCAAGGTGGAGTGAGTATGAGATTGCAGAATGCTCAGCCCTAAGTAGAGTATACATATGACAACCTCACTCCCCTACTAAGCCTCAGTGATGACTTTGGAAAAAAAGGCACAATCATCATAGGAACCAGAGGTGATAGATGACTACAGAGAAACATCTCCTGGGCACAACAGGACATCTGTACATAAAGAACTCACAGCAACTGTGATAGCATCTAAGAAACCTGCTCAAATTTAAGCCTGACCAAATCCCAGCAAGTTTAGGCACACAATTCTACTAGCCATAGAGCAAGGGGTAATTGGTAACTGCTAGGAAAAGAAGGGTTAGTGTTCTCTAAGAGTGTAGGCCCTGGTAAGTCAACCACACTCAAGTTGAAGATCATACATCCAAGAATATTTTAGACCTTAATGGTGGTAGTAGGGAAAACACACAAAGATAGATGTCTAGGGAAGAGGAATGGATCTAGGAAGAATTTAAGGGTGGGTATGATCAAAAGACATTGTATACAACTTGCTGCTCTCAAAGAATAAATAGAGAGTAATTGAGAGACACCTGATGCCAACCTCTGGTTGCCACATGTACATGTGCACCTACATGCACATGTATACACACTCACACAAAGATGCATGTACACACACACACACACACACACACACACACACACCTTTTCCATGAGAAATTCTGTGAAGGAAAATATAATTCTAGTGGAAAGCTATGTAAAGCAAGGAGTATGGTAACAAAGCAGGATGAGCAGCTAATTATTGGCACATGTACTTCAATCCATCCCATCCTGCAAAGCTGGAAATGGCTTTGCCTCTCACTTGGAATCACAAGGCAGATGCCTCTGGATGCATTGGCTCCAACCACCATCTAACAAGCAACTGATGCCATTTGAAAATGAAGCTGGGCTTACAACTTGAACATCAGTTTCCCCACACTAACAAGGCAGGAGGAATGCAACTGTACCAGGTTGGTACATGTCGTGTCCAATACCATATTTGCCTCTTCCTAAAAGGTAACTACCAGTATCCTCAAATCAATATTTGCTCCTCGAGTGAACATAGATAGAAGATCAGTGAAATTCCTCTATCATGTAACTAACTACGAGGAAGAACTTGCTATAGGGGAGGGGAAAGACCCAATGAGATCAGTTGTTCAAGTTACTCTGAACCTCTCAACAGACTCTTGCCAAGCACTCTCCACACTTTGTATACACCTCAGAGGCATGAGCAGCTCTCAGTTTGGGTCAAGGATGTGCATTACTCATTTGGTGATGAGTCTATAAGGCAAGAAATGCCACTTTAAGTCCTACACCCTGTTCTTAGACAGTGTTTGGATGCCACCAATAGCCTGAAAGATGAATGAGATGCGTTCATGACAATACAGCTTTTAACCTTTCCTCTCTTCTACCACGGCTGGGAGAATTACCGTAAATGATGGGCACCTTGTCTGCAGTGTGGACAATTGATTTGACCTGACTGTCCCTGAAGCTCTAATGGATGCTGTGCCCAAATCCTCTGAGATAAAAAAATATGTCAAAGCAAATTGGAACAGGTTAAAGAGGAGACCTGCTTTTCATTGATGGCTCTGGTGATAACACAACTCCTACTTGTTCAGAGCAAATGATTAAGAATTATCAATACTCAATCATTTCTAGAGTGTTTCCCTCATAAAAACCGTGTTTGTTTTTCTTTCCCCTGTCAAGCCTGGTTTTACAAACATTGAGAAGATCCCTTCTTTAAAGCTAAAACTGCATACATAGCTCTCTCTTCCTCTCACTCCTTTACTTTATCCTCAATAATTCAGTATATTAATGACATAGGCTGAACAAATTTTTCTTTGGACTCAAGTTGTAAATTTCCAATTCTTGGAGTTTACATTGAAGTTTCTATTTGCAGTGAGAAAGAAAACGATCAGAGAGGAGATGAATACTATGAAATGGTTCAAAAAAACAAGAAAATAATAAAGAAAAGCATGTCCAGCTTTAATTTTTTTCTTATTTAAAGAGTTTCTCAGAATAAAAATGTATTTTCCAAAATAAAACTAAATGACAAATAAGATGAAAGACTACTAGAATATAAAATGCTCAAGTAACTTATTCTACAAGTGGAGAAAATAATGGGCATTAAAGCCTGTCACCTGTTCTAAGATATCAAAGTGGCCTCATACCCAATGTCACCACTTGAGTGGAGAGGCAGGAGGATGGATCTTTTTTTTTTAAGTTTGAGGCCACCCATCCTGGTCTACATAGCAAATTCCACATCAGCCAGGGCTGCATAGTAAGGCCCTTTCTCAATAGACAAATAAATAACAAACAGAGGCTAGAGAGATGGCTCAGCAGTTAACAGCAACTGGCTGCTCTTCCAGAGGTCCTGAGTTCAATTCCCAGCAACTACATGGTGGCTCACAACCATCTGTAATAGGATCTGGTACCCTCTTCTGGTTTGTCTGAAAACAGCTACAGTATACTCATATAAATAAAATAAATAAATCTATAAAAAAGAAAACATGGGAAAAAATATTTAGTGTATTCTCTCCTCCCACCTTTCTGTGGCCCTGAACTCCAGCTCAAGCCTTCTGGTGGCACGCACTTTACAGCTGAGTCATCTCATCAGCCACTGCTTCTGAGCCGTATTGCTTTAATGGTAGCTCATACAAGATGCAGAATATTTTGAAGGGAGTTGCCCAAACCTCTACATTGGAGACAATGTAGAAGGTGAGTTTTGTGTCATAATTTCCAAGAGACGAGCTTCTTCAAAATACAAAACCAAGTCATTGGTGTTCATTCAACAAATTTTGGGTCCCTTTGCAGAGAAAACACTGCTAAGTGACTTTGGGGTGGGGGAGTGGGGCCAGAGATATCCTCCTTCTTGGGAAGCTAAGGACTCATCTAGAAAATGAAGGAAACTCCAGCAAGCCTGCAGGAGCCCAAGGCACAGCACAGAGAGTACATAATAATACACTGGGCGGCCTGCAGGAGCCCAAGGCACAGCAGAGAGTACATAATACACTGGGCGGCCTGCAGGAGCCCAAGGCACAGCAGAGAGTACATAATACACGGGCTCGGGCAGAACAGAGAAATGCTGCTCCCAAGGCAAGGTGAAGAACGTGTTATAGAACTGGTCATGTTTGAGCCAGGCACGCAGGCAGTGTGCAGCCAAAACAAGTTCAAAGCCTCAAATATTTTCAGAAGCCATGTTTTAAATGGGAATCTATTTTCATAGGTCTACTTGCCTATGGTATAATTATGCTGCTTTTAAGTAGCCTAACATGGGCCAAGCACAGTTTTCTGCAAAAAGCCAAGTAGCAAATATTTCAGGTGTTGTGGCCCATACACACTCCCCCATTCTGCCACAGGTAATTTGCAAACAAATGAACATGCCCTTGTCCCACTAAAACCTTACTATGGACAAGGGAATTTTAATCTTGCATAACTTCACATGCAACATAAATAATTTTCCAATTATTTAAAAATGTTAAAGCCATTTCTATTTCACAGATACAGAAAAATATATACTGGTGGGCCAGACTCAGCCTTCAGGCCATAGGTAAAAGTAATAAACATTAGCATTTCATCCTAGGCAAACATCTTTGTAATCATCATTCTATTCTATCTTCCTCAGATTTTATCTTCTTAAATAAGGTGTGTGTGTGTGTGTGTGAGTGTGTGTGAGTGTGTATGTGAGTGTGTGTGAATGTGTGTGTGAGTGTTGTGTTTGAGTGTGTGTGTATGTGTAAGTGTGTATGTGTGAGTGTATGTGTGTCTGTGTGAGTGTGTGTGTGTGTGAGTGTGTGTGTGAGTGTGTGTGTGAGTGTGTATGTGTAAGTGTGTATGTGTGAGTGTATGTGTGAGTGTGTGTATGAGTGTGTAAGTGTGTGAGTGTACATGTGAGTGTGTGTGAGTGTATTGTGAGTGTGTGTGAGTGTATGTGTGAGTGTGTGTGTGAGTGTATGTGTGAGTATGTGTGTGAGTGTTTGAGTGTGAGTGTGTGTATGTGAGTGTGTGTGTGAGTGTGTGTGTGTGTGTGTGTGTGTGTGTGTGTGTGTGTGTGTGTAGATGCACTCACCCATGGGGTTGCATGCAGAGGTGAGAGGTTCAAATCCCCACGTCTTCCTCTGTCACTCCTTATCTTATGTTTTGAGGCAGAGGCTCTGGCTGTACCTGGAGCTTGCTGTTTTAGCTAGTGTGGCTGAGCAGCAAGTAAGCTCTTAGTACTCACCTTTCTCACTCTGCCTTCCAGTATTGAGGCTAGAGATCTGTGGGGCTAGATGCATAACAAGTACTTTACCCACCAATCCACCTTCCCAGCACCCCAAATAATCTATATATACATTGCATGGACACTCAAACACTCCTCTCCTTGTGCATTTCTCTTTGAAACAATTTACAACTTGGCTGATTTTTCTGGAAGGAGTCAACAAGTATGCACATGCCATGCATAATACCATATTCAAGCTTCCTAAAAGAGCAAAGATACCAAATCTGTAGTGCAATGCCCTTCCGGTTAACATTTTATATGTGTCTTTAACAATAACAGCTGAGTAAAAGACGATGTACGTTTATTACTTGATGAGTTCACTAGACGCACAGGATCAGATGAAGCGCTAAGAATACATTTGACCTTAGGGGGGAATCTAAAAGTGTTTTCTAACATGAACACTCATTCTTCAAGCATATTACGACCTTCAAGAGATAACAATCGCAGAACTCGTTCCAGGAATCCTGGCTCTGTGATCTCGCTTGATTTCATCCCATTTCCACTTTAACCTTGTGAGACACAGGGTAGATTGTTTCTATTACTTAAAGTATTACGAGATTTGGTGAGTCATCCAAGTCTGACTCTGTGTGTCATCTGCAGTCATTCGCTTAGTGTATTTTTGTAGCAAAGATATTAAAATACCAACCAAACAGAGCAAAGGCACATTTAAATGCAAATTCAGTTAGGAGAAAGATCAGGGTGAATATGATTTTTCCAGTACTTGCTACTTTGTAACCATAAGCAACTTGCCCTCTTCACCTCAGTAGTAAAATATAGGCAAAAGTAATATCTATCTCTATAAGAGTATCACATTAAATTAAGAATGAATATAAAGTTATTGACACAGTGTCACTTATTTAATAAGCAGATGACAAATGGTGACATCATTGTTATGATGGCTAGTCTGGGATGACATAGGCAGTTTGAGCTCCTGTCCTGACCTTTGAGGAATTCATCTTATACAAACTATATAAGCCTTTGTGTATACACAGCCTGATGTCTTCAATAATTTTAAATAAAATCAAGTCAGTCTTTAACCTCAGGCAAACAATTTTCTATTATCTGGTTTCCAGCGTAAGATTTTGGTCTACAAACATCCTCCAAGGATGCACTCTTTGCATGGGTTTCTCAAAATCTTCCCTCTAAGGCCCATGTCAGACACCTCTTCATGGAAGCCCCTGATCTCCTTAACATCCCAGACCTGCAACCTGCCTCATGTCAAGGACTTCTGTCTGTCTGAAGCAAGAGAGGCTTGTGAGTAACCGCACTGTACCTGCCAAGGTGGTCTCCTTAAGCAGAGAAATGTCCTGTTGTTAGCAGCTAATCCAACATGATTGTCTACATATAGTAATGATTAGGAGTCAGATGTGCAACCATTGTACCCTAGGGTCTTTGTAGTTATAATAATAATAATAATAATTAATAATACTTTATCAATAACAATGTTATCAAGTAATGATATATGAGTTTAAAGGTTACTTTTTTATTTCATTTTGTATCAACTTCTCAAAAATATAAGTACTATAATTATTCTCATCTTATAAACAGAAAACACTTGACTACTGCTTAATAAAACACAGCAAGGTGCTAAGTGCTTTGCACAATATTAACTCAATATTGCTCACTGATGTAGGTGGTTTTGCTGTCCCTGTTTTCCAAAAAGGAAACTAAGACAAATTGATTGAGTTAAGTAGAAGGTCACTCAGGTCATAAAATATATCACCCAGGATCTCCCTAATGTAGACCACCATGCCCCCTGAAGTCAGGCTTAGGAGCACCCACTTCTCTTTGAGAGGACCTGAGATCAATTTCCAACACCCACATAAATACTAATAACAGCCTAGAAGTCATGTCAGATTCAGAGAAGCTGACACCCTCTTCTGATCTTTGTGGACACTACACACAAGTGGTACACAGACATCCATGGGGGCAAAACACCTCTACATATAAAATGAAAATAAGTAAAACCTCAAAAAAATCTTGGATAAAACAACTTTAAACTATAAAACGAGTATCTTTAGCAAATAACTTTGTTTTCAAAACTCAAAGACCCTGGACCACAGGAAGAACAAACCGCTGTCATTATCAGGAATGATGGTTTTTCAAAACTGTGGGCTCTAGGAATTGTGGGTGTTGTCCAGTGCTGACATGCTTATCTAGCAAGAACAAGGTCATGGGTTCGATTCCCCAGCAGCACGGGTGGGGGTGGGGGATGACTTTTTCAGTGACCATAATCTCCTCCCATGATCTTCAACACATGCTTACTTGATCTTTGCATTGCACTATACTGTCTTAAGATAGTAGATTATTAAGCTGTTATTCCAAATGATTTATTAATTCATTGCCTCTCAGAGGAAATATTTTTTGCTTAATTTTTGCACTCATCTCAATTGAAATACTACCCATATGCCACTTCATGTTTCTTGACAATGTGAGAATGATACATTGTTGCATTTTAGGCGAGCATTACAGTGATATATGCTAGATAGTCTCAGTAAATCCTTTACAGTAGTATTTCAATTTTTTTTCATTTTGTTTAAATGGGTATTTTCCTAAATTGTTCTTATACTTCTTAAGAGAAAAAAATTCCCCTAAGGTAAAATTAGTAAGATATCTAGAAATTTTTTAAATGTTTAGAAAGGATACTTTAAAGACTATTATATAACTCCATTTTTCTATTCTTTCAGTAGGATGAACTCATTCTTCATAAGACATATCTGCTCTAGTGCATGGGTCATACAATCAGACACTGACCGCTCTGCATCTCTATTCTCTATCATATCTGGATCTCTGGAGATCCGCTGGCTATCTCTGGCCTCCAATCCCCTTAAAGGTCAAAGTTGAACACACCATTATCTGAGAAGACAACACCTTATTCTCATCTGCCAACAGCTCTGAGCCCCATAGCCCCTCTCAGTGTCTCCATGAACACAGATGTCATTTTAACAGAGGGAGAACTGAAGTGACAAGAAAGTGACCTGTGGGTGAACCCAAGAGCAGGTGAGGGCTGTCAGTTTTTAATTTGAAACTGGTGTCAGGACTGAGAAATGGCTGTTATAATCACATCTGTAGCTGAGCTCCTATAAACTCTACAAGCAGTCACGAGACGGCTGTCGCGTGCAATATGAAATTAACAATTCCCGGGCAGGTCTCAGGGCACCTGGCTAAATTGACTGTATCTTTGAAAACTGTATAAACACCTCTTGTTCATGTGATGAGACAGCAGAACTGAGACTCACAGACAGCGCTCTGAGGAGATCTGCTGTCGACTTCAAATTACAGAGACAGAACGTCTTTTTTATCATTTATTTATTTTTTTATTTACACTTCAAATTTTATTTCCCTCTTGGTCCATCCTTCGACTGTTCCACATCCCATACATCCTCCCCACCCCCCTATCTCAACTCCATCTGACCTCTAAACTTCCTGGGGCCTCCAGTCTCTTGAGGGTTAGGTGCATCTTCTCTGACTGAACCCAGGCCCAGCAGTCCTCTGTATATGTTTTGGGGGCCTCATATCAGCTGGTGCATGCCATCCAGTTGGTAGTCCAGTGTCTGAGAGATCTAGAGGGTCCAGGCTAATTGAGACTGCTGGTCCTCCTTCAGGGTCACGCTCCTCCTCAGCCTCCTCCATCCCCTTCCCAATTCAACCACAGATCAGCAGCCTCAGTCCACTGGTTGGGTGCAAATATCTGCGCCTGACTCCTCCAGCCACTTGCTGGGTTCCTTGGAGGGCAGTCATAGCAGATCCCCCTTTGTGAGTGCTCCATAGCCTCAGTAATAGTGTCAGGCCTTGTGCCCTCCCTAGAGGTCTGCAGAGTTTGTGCTCAAGGTCTGCTCAGGGCACTGGCCCAGACAGATTGGAAGGAACCTGTGCCACTGGGCTGGCAGAGTTCCTGCCTGGGTCCTGCTGGTCCCAGTTACTCTTGGTGTTGGGACAGATGTTGTATGAATTTGAAAAAAAAGAACAAGGAGATAACAGTATCTGGGAGGGTTTAGAGGGAGGGAAGGGAAGGGAAAAATACTGTAATTATATTATAATCTCAAAAATAAAAGGAATAATTTTTAAAAAGCACTCCCACATATTCGTGCTAGTTTCATTTCCTATTGCTGAAATAAAAATACCCTGACAGAAACAGCCTAGGGGAGGAAGAGTTGGTTTGTCTCACAATTGCAGGCTAAGAGCATCAAAAAATAAAAAATATGTTAAAAATCAGAGAGAGCTAGGGAGTCCCTGTACACACATATGTTCATATATACAGATGAATAAAACAGCAATGCCAAGTAATGCTGGGGTGAAGTTATTGGTGTACAATAGATTCGTTGCTTTTCTTCCATGGATTTAGGACAAGAAAAAAAAACTCAAATTACTGGTACTATAGTCCTAGACTGGTGAGTGTGTGTGTGTGTGTGTGTGTGTGTGTGTGTATGTGTGTGTGATATTTGTGTATGGTTGTGTATATGCATGTGTTTGTAAAGGTATATACATTTGCGTCCAAATATGAAGGTCATGCGTCAATATTGAGTGTTTTCTTCTATCATCCTCCAACTTACTTTATGAGACAAGGACCCTCACTAAACCTAGAGGTAACCCACTGAGTGGGCTCGTTAACAAGTGAGTTCCTGGAATTTGCCTATCTCTATGCATGCACCTGTCCTTTTTGCATGGTGCTAGGGATCTGAATCACTCCGGTCTACTTGCCTACACAGTTTACAGGCCAACCTATCTCCTGTTGGCATGGATTGACTCCTATAGTCTTCATGTAATCCCTTGTTATCATTCATCCTCTCTGGCTCTTACAACCTTTTGGAATGAACATCCCATTTAGGACTGAATGTTTCAAAATCTCTCCCTTTCTGCACATTTGTTGAGTTGTGAGTCTCTACATCAGTTCCTATCTACTGTAGAACACTTCTCTGATGATGGCTGAGTGAGGCATTGATCTATAGGTATGGCAGAATATTGTTGGGATGTCCCTTTATTGCTTTCTTCCTTTAGCAGAACAATAGTAGCTAGCTTCCCCCTAGGACCATGCCTATCTATCTAAGTAGTGTCAGGCACGGGTTTCGTCCTCAGATTTGCCTTAATCAGATAATGGTTGGTTACTCACAAAACATGTGTGCCATTATTGCACTGGCATATCATGCAAGCAAGGTACCATTGTAGGTCAAGGTTTTTGTAGTTTCGTTGGTAGTTATGACTTTCCTCCAGTAACATGCAGAGTACCCGTACCATAAACACTAGTCAGTTAGAGGTTAAGGCCCAAGTTAGACACCAGACCAACTGGTCTGTGTTCAACAAGATGTGTGTGTGCTGTCCTCAGCAACAGGACCTTACCATCAAGTTGTAGAGAGCAATCAACCACTTGACAATAGCCTGAATGGTTTGTGGGTTTTCATGGGGCCCTTTTGACCAGCAACTCAACTCTATGTAACCCATTCCTGGCACTAAGTTACTTGGTGGTGAAGAGGATCTAGTTGAGACTTTGTCTCCCCTGTTATTTGGTGACTCCATTTAGACTTCTTTCATTTATGTATGTATTTTAGGAAGTTTCTACAGTGGTAGGTTTCTACATGACCCTCAAATGGCCCTTACTGTTAGCTGTCCCTCCTTACATCTCCCTTACTCCCCTTCCCATCCTCATCCCCGTATAATCCTCCCGCTCCAGTCCCTCCTCTGTCTCTATCCTCATCCCCGTATAATCCTCCCGCTCCAGCCCCTCCTCTGTCTCTATCCTCATCCCCGTATAATCCTCCCGCTCCAGCTTCTCCTCTGCCTCTATCCTCATCCCCGTATAATCCTCCCGCTCTAGCCTCTCCTCTGTCTCTACCCTCATCCCCGTATAATCCTCCCGCTCTAGCCCCTCCTCTGTCTCTACCCTCA
>NW_022196891.1:33949315-33958745 GCF_008632895.1 Mastomys coucha | reverse complement strand
CATCCCCGTATAATCCTCCCGCTCTAGCCCCTCCTCTGTCTCTACCCTCATCCCCGTATAATCCTCCCACTCTAGCCCCTCCTCTGTCTCTACCCTCATCCCCATATAATCCTCCCGCTCTAGCCCCTCCTCTGCCTCTACCCTCATCCCCGTATAATCCTCCCGCTCCAGCCCCTCCTCTGTCTCTACCCTCATCCCCGTATAATCCTCCCGCTCCAGCCCCTCCTCTGTCTCTATAGCTGTATATTTTATTTCCCCTCTTTGGAGATCCTCCCTCCTTTCTAGTCCCTTACTTGATACCTAACTTCTGTGATTATATGAATTATAACATGTTTATCAATTGCTTAAAAGCTAACATCCATACATAAAAGAAAACACATTTCTTTTGAGGGCTCTAGGCTACCTCACTTGGAATATTTTTTATTTAGCTCCATCCATTTATCTGTGAATTACATAATTTTGTCTCTTTAACATCTAAATAACATGCCATTATATAAATATATCAGATTTTCATTATCCATTCATCAACTGACAGACACCTAGGCTTTTTGGTTTCTGGCAAATATGAATAGATCAGCAATGAACATATATCTACAAGTATCTCTGTAGCAAAATGCATAGTCCTTTGGGTATATGTTCAAGAGTGGTGTAGCTAGATCTTGAGGTAGATCTCTTTCCAGTGTCTGTAGAGTCCCCACATTAATTTCTATAGGGGCTATACAAGTCTGTATCTCCACCAGTAATCGATAAATTTTTATCAACTGATGAAATGAACTGGGTAATGAACTAGAAAAATAACAAATACATTTCTTTTCAACTTTAAAAAAAATCAATCTACCACCTCTGCTAAAATACATATCTTTTTCAGTGATCCCTTACCTTATCTAGAAACCTACATTTTACTATCTTCTATGCTCACAACAGAATTATAGAGGCTTATTTTTAATTTACATCAGAGACAGCTATCTACTAGAAAACATGAAGATATTGCCCAAGATCAAGCTGTCAGAAATGACAGAGATTCAAATACACATTGGTCTTACTCCTCACCCAACTACAGACACTTGGGGACCTGGGTTCCTAATGGCTCAGCTAATAGCTCAGTAGTGCATGCAGTATTCCATTGCCAAAGGCTTCCCGTAGTAATCACTTCATCATTTCCTTCCTACTTTTTCTTTAATCTATTGACCTCTCTGTCCTTTTGTTATCTCTCAAGCCAAAAACTGACTTAAAGATTAAGAATACATATACATACGTAATAACAATTAGTGAAAAGGGCCATGGATTTGAAAGAAAGTAAGGAAAGACATATGTGAGCATTTGGAAGGGTACAAGGGAAGGGAAAAATGTTGTGATTTTATTATAATATTAAAAATAAAAATAATAAAGTCAATAAATAAATAGATGAAGTTGTAAAAACATTCAAAGAAAAACTGGTTGAAATGAAAACAAAGAAAGAAGATCAAAGTTATAACTTTGGAGCTCCTAAGGAAGTGAAAGAGATGAAAAAGGGAGGAGAAATAAAGGAAACAATGAAATAGGGGGAAATATTAATATTAAAAATTACAACCAAAGAACACATTGTAGGAATAAAGAAGATGACTTTACATATGGGAGATGCAGTGGATAGCTAAGAAAAGCCTCAGAAAAATGGAGTCCAAGACAGACACCGATGAAGTAAAAATCCTCGGGTCCACATACAAAAATAAAATCTATTTAGTGATTCCAAAAGCAAGAGCACTTTCAGAAGCCACAGAGCAACTAAAAAGTTATGCTTTTAAAATCTTAGGGAAATCACAAGCTGAAGAGTTTATATCCACCAAAATGTGGCTCAGATATCAGTGATGTCAGTGCAGCTCCAAAATAGGATTCTTGAAAGACTGAACACGTGTTTCTCTCCTGGGGATATCCTAAAGAGTAATAGTGTCAAACCAAACATGCCTTGGGGTCTGTGACAGGAGGACGGATGCCCACAGCTGGGATATTTATCTCTGCAGAAGTAAGTCTATAATGATGAGCCCCTGAACACGGTGTAGTATGTGGACGGGACGTGTTTTCATAGAAGTAGAATATAGGTAAAAACTCTTAGCTTTCTGACCTATATGGTCTAATGTGAGTCAGAAAATAATATTTAAAGATGACAAACTGCATAATAATAAAAAGCGGGCCCAACATTAATCCGCACAAGAGTACTAAATCCTAAGTTCCCTGGGGAAGTTTCAACTAGTAGAAAGATGTAATAAAGAGAGGGACACTAAATGTAATATAATATAAATGGTAACTACATCACAACAAAATCAAAGACCAAATTCAGCAGTTGCAATATCAAATGAGAAACTGATTCACTTAATAAGAAAAATATTTTTAAATTGGCTCATGAAGTATAAACTCAATTATGTATACAATATTAAAATATATTTGTATATATGTGCCTATTGACATTCTGTATGCTGGTTTTTTTTTCTTTTTTTTTTTCTTTTTGGTTTTTTGAAACAGAGTTTCTCTGTGTAGCCCTGGGTGTCCTGGAACTCATTCTGTAGACTAGGCTGGCCTCGAACTCGGAAATCCACTTGCCTCTGCCTCCCAAGTGCTGGGATTAAAGGCGAGCACCAGCACTGCCCGGCTCTGTATGCTTTTTTAAAATGGTGAAAGAAAGGGAAAAAAACTAAGTCAAAATTCAAACAAACAATTCAATGCAACTGAACTGCATTTCAAAGACTTCTATAATCACACTCAAATAAAACTAGCTCCAAGAAAGTTGGGATAGGAATACTGATACAAAGTAGATCTACTACATTGATGTGATTGTAACATTCTGAAACTATTTGACATGTTTGTAGTATGGATTAAGGAGCAACCCATGTCAGTAACCTTGATATTTCAAGGACAGCACACTTGCTGTGGGAGGAAAACTGGGCGTGTCCAATATCACCTGATAATGAAAAGTCACCCAGTAATAAAAGGTGACATGCATGACACAAGTCACAAGACAACATGGATACACATTGAAAACTCCACTGAAGAACAACTGCCTATGATGAGTGCACACTGTAAGATTCTGCTCATACTAAACTCTAGATCAGACAAAATAAGCAAAATGGAAGAAGGTTGAGATGTGAGATGTGAAAGGATTCAAGTACACACATTAGGAGAAGAAAATACAGTTTGTACATGACATAGTTTGTGATGCTTAGCTCACTCATTAAATGCAATGCTGTGTTTCAACTACATGCAACTTATACCTCAATTAAATTTTAAAAAAAAAATAATATCCAGGCATAATTTACATGTCACACAATAATTGGCTTGTTACCTCATTGCCAGGGAAACTGTTCTCATTAACAGTGCTCACATAGCAGGCTTGGAGCCTCTCCTCTCCCCACCAGTAACAAATTGCCTGTAAAATTCTTTTGACTTTGACCTGATAACCAAAGGTCAGCGATGGCCAAGCTGCCTCTAGCCGTTTCGAGGGGACATAGGGGACTAAAGGAGCAGGAGTGAGGGTCATGTGATAGGTGACAGTTGGAAGAGTGAATCCACGTCAATGTGGCTTTCCGTGCAGTTCTATAATACAACTTACACAGCTGTGCTGCATTCCCCAGTCGGATGCTCCGCGAGGTAGGGCTTTGATTTTTGCTCAAAGTTTCTTAGCTTTTCAAAGAGGAATTGGAATAGGGAGGGAAGTAATTTTCTTCTGAAGAAAACTTCTATCAGAAAATACACATTTAAACAATCAAACAAAATTGAATGCCAAGGTCTTCTATCTAGCAACTAAAACCCTAACTGACCGGCTGGAGAGATCGATCAGAGGTTGTGAGCATTTACTGCTCTTGCAAGGGTCGCAGGTTTATTCCCAGCACTACATGGTAACTCACAACCAGGGCATCTAGCACCCTCTTCAGACCTCAGAACCAGGCAGTCTTGGAGTATATTTACATCAAGCAAACACAACATTCATACATGTAAAATAAAAAAATCAACAAATCTCTCTTTTAAAAAGTTAATGGTGCGCATACCTTTAATCCCAGCACTTGGGAAGCAGAGGCAGGAGGATTTCTGAGTTCGAGGCCAGCCTGGTCTGCAGAGTGAATTCCAGGACAGCCAGGGCTACACAGAGAAATCCTATCTCAGAAAAAACAAGAAGAAGAAAAAAAGTTAACTTAGAGTTAACTACTGAGGCCTGAGAGGTGCCTCAGTAGTTAAGAGCAGTGGCTTCTCTTCCAGGGAACAGAGGTATAATTCTCAGCACATACATAGTGGCTCACAACTGTCTGTAACTCTAGCTCTAGAGGACCCAGTGCCCTCTTCTGGCCTCCACAGGTACTGCATGCACATAGTACACAGATGCACATGCTAGCAAAATAGTCATACCACACATATAAAATAAAAACAAACTATAAATTCTTATGAAAGTTAACTTTGAAAAACAGAATATTAAAAAAACACTATACAACATTGTTCGATCATCTATATTTTAAAAATCAGATTTTACATTTCTAAAGACATCCACATTCTAATACCTATATAAGCATGTATTTCTAAAATATTTCATGCCTAGATTTTTCTGGTCTCTGTGGACATCTACACACACACATACACACATAATTTTGAAAAATAAGTCCTGTTTTGAGACAGGGTCTTATAGCACATCCCTAGTTAAATAAAGTAAATAGATCAGTTTTTAAAAAGACTTCCTAGCAAGATCAACTCTTTTTCACACCTTTAATAATAACAGATAAAGTTTTACAATAGGCAGAAGACACAAATAATTTAAAATTTATTCCAATATTTATCGGTCTAAGAACAGTACAATTTTAAGAAGTGATTATAATAATCATATATAGTAGTCATATCAGAATCATAGCTTCAATCTTTTACAGTGTGTTTGTTTGTAAAGCAGTAAGCTAATGAAAAGTGAATAAATTTAAAAACGCAATAAAAATAATAAATGTTGAAATTCTCTTTGGGCATTGTGCTGGATGCTCTCCAATAAACAAAGTAAATTTATAATCAGAGGGGTTTCTTTTCTACTCCAAGATACTGTGCATTCTTTCAAGTCTCTACTAAGGAAATATTCTTCATTTATAGAAGATTTCATCCCCGGCAGTTTTCCTTCTAGTGGTATAACTCTGTACTTCAATTCTCTTACATAGAGATAAAGACTGCTGCATCTAAGAAAGCCTGTTGGCAGGACAGAAAGGGATTAGATGGGAGAAGAAGCTGGTCTAAACAGCACCGCTGGCTTTTATCCACTAGATGTCAGTCATGCAGTTAGCATCAATTTACATCCTTAATCCCAATGACACAATCAGAAAGCTTAGGGAGTACTCTCAGCCCCGAGTAAGTGCAGTGTACCACAAAGAGGCCTGGAGCCTCAGTGTTGTCTGGTCCGGACACTGGAAACCCTGTCATGCTCTAAAAAGGGCTAAAGCCATTAAGAAAACACAGGCTTTCCTCAAATGTCATGGCTACTTGAGGAAAACTGTGCTAGGGGACTTTGAGGTGGCTGCAGTCAGTTTATGAGAAAGAATATGTTACTGTTTCAGAGAGAAAGGTTCAAAAGGCTAAATGTGGGAATACAGAACTGGAGAGCAGACTATGTGTTACATATGTGGAATATTTCAAAGAGTACACCCTAAAAACAACTGCTGGTTTTAAGAATGAATTAGTTTTGGGTTGTTGTCACCAAAATCATGAATGAATTCTGCTCTACAAATGCCTGATGTGTTTTTCTCAGAAAGAAAAAAAAAAATGTGTGTACAATTTGCAAGGATGTTCTTAAGGATCAGCACTGAAGTGTCAGTAAGGCTGCACTGCTTATGAGAAAGGAGCAAATGCTTTTCCCCCATTTGTCAGGTACATTAGCTCTGTCTGGTCACCCAAGTCCTTAGGTGGATTAACAGTCTTGTTCAATGTGTTCACTGCCACCACGGCCAGGGTGTGAACTCCTTGCCATATGACCACTCTCACCATAATTCCACACAACTACCAAATTAATGCAGGAGGCAAAAGAGGAGTAAGACCCATGAACACTTTCGGAAAAGTCTTGATTTCATCAATAGCAAATTGAAGAAACCACATTTAAATGTTGTCAATTTTTTCTTCTACCTCCTTTAGTTTTGCCATTTCTTAATGTAACATAATATTCCTTAAAATAATGAAAAATTGTTTTGCTGACTAACTGGGACATGTTAGCTCTTGAAAAATGTAGTGTGTACTTTGTCACCAATAACCCTGTCCCGTTTCTCCTCATGAATGTCCACAGCTCTGATGCCTCATGAAAGGCAAGGATGTCTTCTCTCATATTGTCCTTGCTCCCATTCTTCAGCCCCAGCCCCAACTCATCGTCCTCCCTCCCTAGATGCCCACTCTCCCTCTGCACAAGATCCTCTTTGTAAAGAAGAGGGGGGTGGAGAGAGAGAGGGAGAGAGAGGGAGAGAGAGAGGGGGAAGAGAGAGAGAGAGAGGGAGAGAGGGAGAGGGAGAGGGGGGAGAGAGTGAGGGAGAGAGCGCACTTGGAGAATGAGTTAATGCTCCTGCCTAAGTCCTGCTATCAATGCTCACAGACAGGAGAGTGCTCATATTTACAGTGTGTCCTTGTGTGATGAGAACCATATCTCCCCTTCAGTGAGGTCATTCTGCTGTGCTGATGAAGTTCCCAACACTGGATGCCACCGCTGGGCATCAGAAAAAGCAAACAATCTGTCTATCACTCATGTTTGGAGGAACAAGAGATGAACCTGACATTCTATGATGCATCCACGAAGGACAGCGTCTACCCACATCTCTAGCAAAGCAAAGCTAGGCACATGACTGTCAGCTCACTCCGTGCTGAAATGAGCCCCTGAAGCAAGCAGATGAAGCCTGGTCTCAAAGAACCAGGCTCGAGGGAAATAAGGATGCATGAAAGCCTGTAAAATTCTAATAGGAAATAAGTGAGAAGACCGTTCTTCAGAGAGCACATTGCTGCGGACAGCCTGATTATTGCTGTGGAGTGAAAGACACTGGGCAGAGCAAAAGTGTAGATTCTCCAGGCAACCTACTCCAGTGTGAGGAAGAGCTCCTCACAAAGGACAGAGATGGAGTTCCAGAGAGCCCTGTGCACAGAGAGAGGGTGCTAGAGAATCCTACAGAGCTCAGAGGACCTGACAGCCTGCGGAGTAGATTGCTCGCAGAATATACTCGAAGCCACTGTTCTCGACATTAGCTTTGGTTTTAGTCTCTCAAAGGCCTTGTCAAAGTGTGTTGCTAATTGAAAAATAAATAAATAAAAAGGAGAGTACTGAACGAAAAGCCAGACTCTCCTACCTCAAGATTCTTGGTGTTGGGCTCCTCAGGGAAAACCTTAAGGAGAAAAATCAGGAAGACCTCAAAGGTGATATTTATAAAGGCCAAAATAGTTAATAGACTGTCAGAAGGAGAAGTTTATTAAGCCAAGCAATTAGCTCTTTACTTTAAAGGCCTGTGGTAAGACTAAATGAAAAAGAAAAAAGAAAACCCATCACACAAGGTAATTGAAGTATCCAGGGATGTAGGAATAAGGTACAGACTTAATGAGCGTTTGTCAAGCACTGGGTGCCTTTTAAGTGGCTCTCATGTGTTTTCTTATCAGCTCACAATAGACTGCAGATATGGGTCTCTCTGTGATAATCCATGTCCACATGGAAGTCACAGCGAAGCACGGAGACCTTAGAGTGATGAGCAGCAGGCTTCTGGTGGGTCTAGCCAATCAGATGATACCACACCACAGCTCTGGTGGCCATGAACAAGGCCAGCATGGATGGGAGAGCCACATCTACACCAGTGTGATCCCTGGTGGCATACTCAGTATGATACAAATGAGCCAAGTAAAGCAACACAGCTCGGATTCCCAGCTAGACTGAACTCCAGACCACAGACCCCTGCAGAGTGGTCCTCTAGGGACCATAGTTTTGGCAACATACTGTTAAAACAGAAGAAGGGGTGGAAAGCCTAGAATAGCCAAGAAGCAGCCCAGCATTGAGCAGATATTTCAGTCAGCTCGCACTGCAACCCTGCAAGCCATTTGGACAGTTTCTGTTTTACAGATAAAGAATCCATGACTCTAGACAGGTGCCACACTGGGTCCTCTGGTCACAAGAAGTTAGGAAACCTGGATTGGAATCCAAGTCTGTCTCACTCACTCAAAACTTCAGGATTATTTTGAAACTACTCATATTTCTTCCCACTGTAATATTTATAATCAATGCCTTGTCTTCTTTTTTGAGACTTATGCATTTTCTGAATCGAAACCATGTTGTCTAGATCTCGAGATATATGAGGTTGCTTCCTTTCCGGTTATCCGAAAGGACACTGGGAAAAATATTACAATATGTAATTCAAAACGCAGAGGCATACAAGGGCACAGACATAACACGGACAGAATTAAAAGAGGGGAAATGAGCAAGTAACTAAATAAAAACTGAGCAACTGGATAACTAAAACTTTCAATTACTTAAAGATAATTCATGCTTTTAGAAAATTAATTAAATATCTGGTTAGTGAGTTGATCACATTCCTCAATTGATTTGATTAACATTCTAAGGAAATATGAAGTCATATTGACAATATTAGAAATTTTTGTATAAAATATGAATGAGGAAAATATCACAGTAGTGGGGATTGCCATAGAAAGAGTATATGATGTCAATTTTTCTAAAAACAAATCATGTTTTCAGTTGAGGTGAAAAACTATTAATTCTCTTTAGCAATGTGAATTTTTCTTAGAAAACAAGGTCTTACCCCTTGTTCCATCTTGGCTTCAGAGATAGGCAGTGTCTTAGCAGTTCACAGATAAAGGTGATTAAGACCTGAGCCCTACTCCAAACCTCCATCCCAAAACAAACAACCCAAGGCTTATCCCCTGCCCAGAAAACTGTTCGTCACTAGCCCCTCCCATTTCCTCCATATTCTGACCTTCCCCCAGCTGGTCAGCTGGCCCCACAATCCATTAGACGCCACAGCAAAAATCAAATGGATCCACGCTGGAGCTGTAATTCAATTCATCTTCTCCTTGGGTTTCCTATGCTCTGTGCCAGGGTCATTTGTAAAGCCATCAGTCACTCCAAACTGTTGCACCTGTGCTGCTATTGAAACACCCCTTCCTCTGCCAGCCCTCCATCGCCTCCATCCTCCCAGGCACCCCCAGCCCCCATCGCTCTTTTCCCAGGCACAAAAGCCTTCCTCTGCGAGGGAGGAATGTTAGAATTCCCCCAAGCATTGGCAAGGAAATATTTAAATGTGATCAGAGGTTTTTCCTTTGTTTTATTTTTTTTTCCCTAGGGATATTAATCTCTCTGAGGTATTGAGTGGATTCTTTTGCTCTTCCGAGAGGCAACATCATCCTGCGGTGCTAAGTGCTCACAGCTTGCAAAAGCTAAATATTTTCTTCTTTTTTTTTTTTTTTTTTTTTT
>NW_022196891.1:33941288-33949305 GCF_008632895.1 Mastomys coucha | reverse complement strand
TTTTTTGCCGCCGACACAGATGATACGTGCCTGGTTTCCTCAACCATTTCTAATTGAATACTTTGCTTCGTTGAAATTGTTATTTTAAACTTGGCTGTGAGAAATGCAGGGACGGACACCCAACCCTCCCTGTGGCTGGCAGCTGTGGCTCTCTAAGAGGCTGCCCCTCCCGACCCATAGTTCCTTGCCTGCTGACAAGCTTGAGAACTAAGCTCCCCCATCCCATCACTGCCGGACTACCACTCCTTGACTATCTCCTTTGGCTCCTAGGGGAAAACCTAAGCACTGTTATTTACCTTCCTGAGTCTGAAAGGACTTTCAAAGTCAAACTGGTCTTAAATTCTGCTCTGTGTGAGTTTAGGCCAATCACTCACCTTCGCTGACTTCACCGTCATTATTTATACAATGTTAGGATAATACCAACCCCATAGGGCTGCCGCTATCTCTAGCACAATACCTAGCACGCACTTGTATTGGCTGTGTTCGTTTTTCTTTTCCATCTATTTGTTTAAACATCTTTAAAAGTTGTTGATGAGAGACAAGCTGTACCTCCTAGGCCTAGCCATCTCTTAGAGCTAACAAAGGCTGCCCTATGCCCCGAAACCCATAGAAAATGCTCCTGCTTAGCCTGTCCTGAGCCTTTCCCCTCTCCTGCCTCACTGTTCCCAGAGAAACCCCGTTAAAGACACTACCCATGACTTTTCTGCCTCTGCCCTTTCCTACAGACCTATCCTGGTACCCCCCCCCCAATCTCCACCTTCGCCCCTCCCGTTCCTGGGGTGCTGGGGTGGCAGCAAGCTTTCCTGTCACTACTGTTGACCTCTGTGTGTGCTCCTTCAGTCACAACTCAATAGATTAAATGAGGACAATATTTAATTAATGTAAAATGCCTCTCCTTCCCACGCTGTCATTTAAGTTAGTGAGTGGCCACAAATCATGATTAGATACAGCAGACAGAGACAGAAGTAGATCTGTGGCTATCAGAACAAAAGGGAATCAAAGACCTGAGGGTGAGGAGGCTACTGCGCATGGGCTTCAGCCAGAACTTCCTCTGGGGCCAGATCCAGGGTGCCCGGGCCCCTTGAGAATGTGCGTCCCCAGAGGCTGCTGATGCTGGCACCCTCGACTGTATTTTAAGAATTGTAGCTCTGGAGCTTGTGAAAATGAGCAGCTGGGGATAAACAAATCTCAAGACGAATAAAATCAAAGTTTGGGGACAGGATCAACAAAGGCTACCATCACAGATAGGGGGTGCGGAGTTGGCTTTCACCTTAGTCTCTGGAACAAGAGCACCCTCCTGGTCTTTGAGGAAAGATGGCCCATTGTTATCGAAGGTGTTGATGTTTGTTCGTCTGTTTGTATGTTTTAGATGAGGGTCACTTGTCCCACTTCTCCACATGTTTTTGGCTCATGTGTCATGGCCAGGGTTAGCACCGACAGTGTATCCCCTGCAGGAGACTCTCTGTACCCTGCTTTGGAAATAGCAGGCAATGATGACTCAAGCTGTCATCTGACAATAGGACGTCAGAGGCAGGACTCACCAGGCCACAGGTGTGGCCAGCCAGCAGCCAGATACCTCAATACTTAGAAAGTGGCCTTGTAGGCTTATCCTCAGAGGGATTCTCGAAGGTGGTGAGCAAAGGTTCTGGCCCATTTCCCCCAGTCTCTAAAGGATGCACCCTGGATTCCTTAGGTCAACCCCCTAGACTTTCCTTCCACTCTGCCCATTCCAGTTCCTTTTCTGTAAAATGAAACTAAGCATGCATCGTTAATTCTCTCTGGCTGATTTGTCTGTGATTTACCAGGTTTCCTCATCTAAGTGTAAAATGAATTTTTCCGTTTGTTTTTAAATAGCCACATCCACAGTGCCACTCATGGGCTGAAGAGATGGCTCAGCAGTTAGGAGGGTGAACTGTTCTTGGGAAGACAGGAGTTCAGTTCCTACGTCAGATGGCTCACAACCATCTGGGACTCTGACATCCAGACTCACCGGGCACTGTACACGAGTAATCGTACTCCTGTACGATTGTGTACTACACAATCCCAGGGAAAGGAAAAGGAGATTTTAACAAAAAACGGAGCGCACTCTCACCACGTGTCAAGTCAGTATAGTTATAGAAATACAACTTATTCCCACCTCAGCCTCACATCAGCCTGTGTCCACCTGGCTTCAGCCTGTTGTCCCCCGCAGGTCTGCCATTTCCAGATTGTTGCTGAGGGTGGAGAGTAGAACCCCTCGTCTGCATGAGGGACTAAGAACCAGGGGGCAAGGCAGAATGAGAGGAGCAAGCCAGCCCAGGACAAGATCACAGTTATTTTAAATTTCAGCTACATTCACTCCAAAGCTCAGGATACACTTTCAATGAAAATATAAAATCAAACACAACGTCTCATTTAGCTGAGATTCCACTATCAAAGAACTTCTGTCTCCTTATTCTAGAAGATTCCTCAAAGACCTCCCGCGGGCACTGTACCATCAGGGGTATTGGAAGGGGGACAATGGCACAGAAGCTCAGAAGCTGAGTCCTGCACGAGACAGGAACAGACAAGCATGGACAGCACCTTCGCTCTGCTGTGCCGTGAGCAGTTGCTGCTGTTCCACACCGTGGTCGGGAAGGCTTGTTAACTACAGCCCAACACCACTTTATAAATCATTACCCACTTCCTGTGCATTAACATTACCGCACAGCAAGGGACAACTTGTAAGCCATTATCCTGTAGCCCAGCCTTGCATGGAAAACATTAGCTCACCGTGCATTTGTGCATTTCAAACTAGGATGGCTCTTCCTGAGGTCAAATTCTAACCCTCCTCATGATCGACACCTTTTAAAATGACCTTCCCCGGCTTGCCCAATTTTAACTTTCCTTTTGGTTACATCACTATTATGCAATCAGTTTCCAGGTTTTCTCCATTATTTCTCAGTAGAACAAAGACATTAATGAATAGTGCTAAGTGCTGAGGAAAATAAGAATGAAACATCTATTTATGAACCCTTCTCCAGTGTTTAGGAGTCGGGCTGCTAAGATAGCTCAGTGGGTAAGAACACTTGCTGCTCTTACACAGGACCTGGGTTCAGTTCTTAGCACCAACATGGCAGTTTCTAACTATCTGAAACTATAGTTCTAAAATCTCTGACGCCCTCTTCTGGCCTCTGTAGGCACTGCATGTAGGTAATACAATTTAAGTACATGCAGGCAAAACAAAAACACATAAAATAAAGATAAATTGTTTGAGAGGTTTTGGGGTTTTCTTTTTTCGAGACAAGGTTTCTCTGTGTAGCCCTGGCTGTCCTGGAACTCACTCTGTAGACCAGGCTGGCCTTGAACTCAGAAATTTGCCTTCCTCTGCCTCCCACATGCTTGGATTAAAAGCGTGCACCACCACTGCCCAGCTTGTTTAAGAGTTTTAGTGTTTTAGTTAGGGTTACTGTTCATTATGGTACGATGAAATACTGTGATTAAAAGCAGTTAGAAAGAAAAAGATTTATTTGGCTTACACATTTATATCACTGTTCATTATCAAAGGAACTCAGGACAGGAACTCAAACAGAGCAGGAACCTGAAAGCAGGAGCTGATGCAGAGGTCATAGAGGGGCACTGCTCACCACTTGCTTAGACTAGCCTACTGAGCCTGCTTATAAAGCCAAGGACCACCAGCCCAGGGATTGCACCACCCACAATGGGCTGGGCCCTCCTACATCAATCACTAAGTAAGATAATACCCTAATACTCCATCAGATCTTATGGAGGCATTTTCTCAACTAAGGTTCACTCCTTTGACATAACTCTACCTTGATTTGAGTTGACATAAACTATCCAGTGCATTTAGATAACTTGGAAAACATTTGTCAGTCTAGAACAAGAAGCACAGTGCCTATCAAAGCACAGTGATGTTTTCCTGGGTGTTACCCCCATCCCTCAGAGAGACAGACTGAGGTGGCCATTCCTGGTTGTTAACTTGACCACATCTGGAATGAACTTCCACCCAGAAATGGAAGGCACACCTGTGATCCAGATCTTGAGGCTGGAAGACACAGGCTTCTGACTCAGATCATGGGATGACACACGCTTTTGATCCAGATCTTGAGGCATAGGAGTCATGAAAAGCTTAGGCCCAGGCAAAGTAATACACACCTTTAATTGCAGGAGACTGAGGCAAGCAGATCTCTGAGTCCAAGACCAGCCTAGGACAGAACAAGTTCCAAATCCAGGTGTGGTGGTACCCACCTTTAATTTGGGCCATACCTTCTGGTAGAGGCCTACATAAGGACAACGGAAGAAGGAAGACTCGCTCTTCTTCACCTGCTTGCACTTACTTGTCAGCACATCTGTTGGAACCTGCTTCTTCAGGACTCCAGCTTCTACAGAAGACAACTGAAACACCTAGCCTCATGGGACTGAGCCACTACTAGATTTTTGGACTTCCAGTTCACAGCTGCCCATTGTTGGGTTAGTTGGACTGCATGCAGACTGTAAGTTATTACAATAAAACCCCTTAATACACAGAGACATTCCATAAGTTCTGTGACCCTAGAGAATCCTAATACATAGATCCTGCCTACAAACAACTTGTATGTTTGTTTTCCTTGCTCCCCTGGCCACCAAGATGGAACTTGGACACATACCTGAAAACGGTGTTGATTCTATTTTGGTACCTGAACATTTGAGGCTGAGAAACTGCAGCTCAGCTTCTGAGTGTGAATGGAACTCCACTGTGGAGCCTGGAGAGCTGGCTCTCTGCTAGATGTGCAGATGCTGGATGGAACTGATCACTGAGAAGCAGCTTAAGTCATCCATTCACTCACAATACAGGACTGAAGAACCTGCCCTGTACATCTCAAACTCGGGTCAGCACCAGAACCAGAGGAATGAAGAAAGTCTTGCCCAAGGCTCACAGTAAATACAATCGGTATAACAACCAACAAGCAAATACAACATGTCAGCTAAATGCCAAAAGTAAATGGCAATGTGAGACAAAGACTCTAGAAGGGGTAAAAACCATTTTGGATGAAGTTCTCAAGGACACATCCCCGAGAATAAGACTTAAGACAAGCCCTGAGGCAGGTGACAAAGTGAAGCTCTTGAGAGGGAATTTGAGGGAGTCGGCTCCATGAGCAACTTGAGGGGGTGGGGGGTATCTGGTTCTTCGGGAGGAAGGCTGAACTCAACGGAGAGCTGAATTTGCAATGTGTGACCTCAGGCACAGTCCTGGGACTCTGATGGAAAGGCCACCTCTGGCAGGCAGCCATCAATCACCCATTGCTTGTCTTCTGTGGAGATCACAGCAAAGAGAATTTGACTGTGGTGGTTGCATATGGCTATACCCCAAAGACTCAGGAAGGTGAGGCAGGGGGATCTCAAGGAGGCCACCCTTGGCTACTTAGAAGTCAGGAGAGAAAGGACGTCAACTGACAGGGGAGAGGACTTGTAGGCTGTAGCATGGCTGACGAGAAGACAGGCCTCACACTTGGCACAAAGCAATTTTATATTTGCATCTATGTCCAAGTCTAGAGCAATGCAGCACATGAGAAATGCATGCAACCACCAACCAAGCTTGACATTAGACCAGAAAGACAGCACTCTGGGAGAAATGCCAGTGGTTAAAATACAGTGGTGGTGATTTAGGGTGTTTGCCAGGAAAGGCTGTCATGTATACAGACATCATTGTGTAAGCTGATAATAGCTCAAGCATGAATTACACTTTAGTTAAGTAAAAGGTATTTGAAGGAGAGCTGTTGGTATGGAGCCGCAATCAGACTATACATATGTATAAGTGTATGTACATATAATGATGTCATAATAATTTACACAAGTGCCAACTGAGTGTCCACTGGGTAAAAGAATAAAGAACAACCCTAAGTTGTCAGAAACAGGGCACACGCCTACCTCAGCAGCCTAGACACTAACATCGCAACAGTACAGAGAAGATTGGCAGGGCCCCTGCACAAGATGACACGCAAATTTATGAAGCGTTCCATATTTAAAAGAAAAAGGAAGGAAGGAAGGATAGAGGGAAGGAAGGATGGGGGCCATAGCAAGTTAGAGGAAGGCAGATAATAATAAAAGTAATGAATAATTTAGACAGAGACAAGGGAGGAGTTATGGAGCCCTAAAACTGTGGCACCAGGAAAAAGGCCGGCAGCTGGGTGGCCAGGCTATGCTGACATCTCGAAGAGTTCCCTCTGCCCTGAGTGCCTGCTAGCTCTAAGGCACTCCACTGAAGAAGTGCATCATCACATAGCATGCTCAGGCTACACACATCACATCACATGTCAAGCGCCTCAGGCTTCAGTGGGCTACAGTTTAGCATGCATGCACCTTGTTAACTGTGCTTGAGGGAAGTAGCACTATTGGATTTGCTGCTTGTTGGTTTTGAGGTGCCAGGATCACCCCTCCACCAGGGGGCCTCTGACATGCAAGTGTGTTGCTGCTGAACTGTATGCTTGGGTCCCTATGGATTCCTTTCTAAGGGTTAGCTTGTAGAAGTTTTATTTCCCATGCTTCTTTTGAATGTATCAGTTAGCAAGGGTCAGAAGATCTCTCCTTGACCAGAGCATCAAACCCAACACTTTGGATCCAACTATTATTGTGTTGATTCCAAGGTGAACCACTGATACAGTTTCTCAAATCATGATTTGGCTTCAAACCATCTCAAGGTTATAACTATGTATCTGTGGGCAGTAACAAGAAACGAGAAAAACAGACATTCCACTGGAGGAAACTCAATCTGGGCATTTCAGGCTGCAGAATTTGGGAGAAAGCAGATGCACCAACCACTATCAAAGCACAGAATTGATGAGAGCATGGCAGCTGCCAGTGCTGCAGTCCTGGCCCATGCTCCCTGCTCCCCAAGCTCTCAGAGTGAACATTTTAAAGTATTTCCAACTCTAATCGCTCTTCATGCTCTTCCTCCCTTCTGTGTTCTCTTCCGTTGTAAACCCCACCTTTCAAAGTGTGACTCAGTAGATGCTCATCTAGAAATGTCAATATAATGTTTACAATACAAATATATGTAACTCATGCCAGTTGCAACATGGTTCATTGATTGTAAAATCAAAATTCCACAAGTGTCCCATAAATAGAGGATTTGTCCCTCAACTAGAGTTTCATCCATACACTAGAATACAATTCGCTATAAAGAAGATTGGATACTCCTATAATGACAAGAAGACCTGTGTAAAGTGAAATAAGAAGTATATTATTATCCATACGTGATTTTAATTATACATGTGTATGAGTCTAAATGGGAAGAAAATATATTTAATTTTTTTCTGCATTGAAAATGATATACACAAAACACTTAGATGGGGATTTTTTATAGGCAATATAATAGGAAATATGTCCTAAAATATTTTGGTAATTTAAGTTTTAAACTGCAATGATTGTTAAGTCAGATAATAAGAGTATAGGAACAGTGTCTTGATGATGTATGAGTGTAGGTGTTGATCAAACAGACTAGCATGTGTGAACTTTGAATCCTTGAGTGAGAAGACAGAATAGTGAGCCAGAAAAAAAAAATACCCTAAGAAAACAATAACTAGGAATTTTCTTCAGTTAATGGCAGGCAGCAAGACACAGATAGAAAAGCAAAACATGGTGTAACTACAAACTGCTTTCCATGCCATGGAGCATGTGCAATGGCTGAAAATCAGGAGGAGGGAACTGTCTTCAGGGCTGCTGGAGGAGGGAAATAAGCATTCAAAATATGTAAACAGAGATTGTATTAGCTATGCAGGGAAGTAAAGAGAATTACTGCACAAGTCTCAGGAGTAGGCAAGTCAGAAGTTTTTAAAGCACAGGAGTGAAACCTGTGATAAGGCCTGAAATCCCTGCAGAGCCAAAATATTATTTCATAAATCAAGTGGAAATATAAACTGTTTGGCTTAGTGTGGTGTTGCACACCTGTAGGCCCAGCCCTTGGAAGGCTAAGCCCGAGCAATTGTTGATGTAGTTCAAGGCCAGCGTGGATACACTGTGAGACACTGTCCTACAAGAAAAAATGGGTGGCGGGGGGGGG
>NW_022196891.1:33928476-33940776 GCF_008632895.1 Mastomys coucha | reverse complement strand
AAAAAAAAAAAAGAAATTCCTTCAGATGAAAGGACTACTATACCAGACAGATAAGCAAGGAGTGCTAGATACAGAATAAAAGAGAAATAAAAACGTTTTATTTTTAATTTCTTAAAAGACAACTACCTACAAAAGTGAATGTATAGTCACATTTTGTGACCAAAATCATGCACGTTCATAAAATATGTGGGCATGACACAAAAAAGGAGAGAGGGGGCTCTGCAAGTACCCCATACCATCCTTACACTATCCATCAAGCAGTATGTCCTTATGTCAAGATAGATGCTGAGGCTCAAGCTGCATAGACTGAAACAGCAAGAAGGCTCAGTGGTCAGTGGCAGCACTTGCTGCCAAGCCTGACGACCTGAATGAATTCCATGACAGAACCCACAAGGTAGGAGAGAGATGACTTCTAATAATTTATCCTCTGATCTCTACAAGTGCTGGCATACAGACACTACAAACACAAACACAAACACTTAAATAAATGAATGATGCAATAGGTTTGTTTAAAGAAAGAAAAAAAGGGGGAGGGGAGGAGGGAGAGAGGGAGGGAAAGAAGGAGAGAGGACATTCTGAAAATAGACTGACAGCCAGGACGGACCCACTCTCCTACGACTGCATGGCTTTCAGGAGTTTGTACTCGTCTACTCTGGGCCTTGGCTCCTCTCTCTGCCTCCCAGGAAGAAAGCAGTATTAGTATATACACATCACAGAGTTCTCCTGATTCCTCGATACTCAGGACAATCCTGCTTTGTGCTATATTATGTGTTACCTACTGCAGTCAAGGATTCCTACTTCAAAATGATATTTTAACTTCACGAGAATGTATTACATATACAATTTGAACTGAACTCTTTATAAGCATAATTATTCAAGAACTACTCCCAGGACACACACTACCATATTGGCCCATGTTTTACATATACAAGGACATATAAACTTGAATATGTAAACCAGGAAGTGGCAATGACTTTACATTTTGTATCTCTGGGTTTTCTGGTTTTATTTTATTTTTGAAATAACTTTATTACAATGAACCCACAAATGAAAACATTGCATAGATGTCAAGGAAGGCAATCCAATACATGCTTGCCCAGTCTGGCGCTCTATGCATCTCAGAACTTCTCCTTAGTTAGAATGCTCGTTCTGAGAACTTCCCTTAAGGTTTTACACTCTCACTATTCATTACATTTTTATGCTTATCTACCATAAAGAAAAGAAAACTATGATAGAACTTAAACTAGAAAGCCAGCTAGCCTTATATTCTCTTTCATGATTCACGTATCCCTAACCTGGAATCCATCCCCCACCACCTTCCTTTGTCTTCTTTCTAAACGTTATACTATGCCAATGTTTTTGCCTGTTTATATATACTCATGTACATTCTACTGGATTGTACCACATATGAGGTAAAATGTGGTTTTTTTTTTCTGAGTTTTTTGAGTGACCTCATTATATGTTCTAAGTTCATTCATTCTCCTACAAATCTAATGATTTCATTTTTCTTTAGCGCTGGATAATAGTCCATTTTATATGCATAACACACTTTTACTATTTGTCTGTTACCATACATCTAAGCTGATTCCTAGATCACTTTAAAATAAACATTTGTTCTTTAAACACATTAAGTAGTACAAATAAAACATAAGGCAAAAATGAATACCATATAAAATTGAAAAAAAATAAAAAAATAGATAAATTGCTAATTATAAATGCAACTCAACAAACAAGGAATAGAAAGAAATTTTCTAAATTTGATAATGAAAGCCTACAAATATATATTAAAATATAAATCTAAATAAATATATGCTAAGTACTATCAAATATTGATCAAATAAATCAAACATCTCTTAAATAATAGAGAGATATCCTTGCTCACAGAGCAGAAAGTATAGTGTACTGTACACTTCTTAACATTATAAACATAATATAGAAACATTGTGTTTTGTTTCAACTGTGTTATAACTTCATAGAAATTACATAACATTTAACTTGAACAGTTAACATTATATTAGATACTGTTATAATGAAATACTTTTAAGTTTAAAATTTATCCATAGATTCATGGCAGTCCCAGTAAAAATTCCAGACTGGCTAGATTGTCTTCTGTTTATCCATTTGGTTGGTTTGGGGGAACAGAGGGGAAGAATAACTATTGTTAAACTAATTTTAAAATATAGGTGGAAGATGAAGAGCTTGAATTGCCAAATCATTTTGTAACAAAAATGCAAGATTGCAAAATTCCTACTCCCCAGTGTCAAGACTTAGTGTGAATTGATAGCAGTGAAAATAATGAAGCCTTAGGAAAGGGATACACACAGTGACACATACAGAAGCTCAGAAACTGGCTCATGTGGGTGTTCAGTATACCCTCTAGAAAGGCACAGGCAATTCCCTGATGCTAGAACAACTGAGCATCCTTACACAAAAGCCACATGCCTTGACCTGTAATCTGTATGCAGCATCTGTAGCAACTGTAATCTGTATGCAACATCTGTAGCAACTTTATTGACAGTTGTCAAAAACTGATGCCAATGCATCTGGTAAATGAATAAGCTATACTCCCATTGAGCAAAAAAGAAATGGACAAATTTGCTTCACACAGAAATGAACATATGCTTTAAACTCATTTTACCATAGCAAAACTGTACTGTCTCAAACCAAATCCAACAGTTGTCATCATGGGCTGCAGAGATGCGACTAAGAAGGAAAGAAAGTGAGCGTGGAAATTCAAACCACCATTCTCATGATGGAACAGCAGATCAATGGGTTTACCAGAACCCACAGAACTACATACCATGCTAGCATATGTAAATTAAGGAAAGGTTAAGATGTGCCCAACCCTGTGCCTCCTGACAGAGTTAGAGAGAGGGAGCCAGCATCTATGCTCACTAGGCGTAATGCACAGCCCGAGTTTAGTCAAGGGAAAACATCAGGTAAAGCCACGCCCACTAACACATGGTGAAGAAGCACAAGGAAAGGCCACCACAGACTGGAGACTAAGAAGACCGCTCACTGTTGCACATGGGTGATTTCACCATGACATAAGCCCTGGCTTGTGCCTTGGAATAGAAAAGGAGAACAGAAAAACTGGCAAGATCTGAGTAAAGACTATAGCTAATAGTATTGTGCTAATGGTGATTTTTTTATTAAATCATTGTATAATATGTAGAGAAGTTACCATGGAAATACATAAGCACCTATAGACTGCAAGCTTCAATAACACTATTTTAAAAAGAAGTATTAATTAATTAATTAATTAATATGTATTTATGTGCACTTATGTCTTGCACCATTATGTGTGCGCCACCCAGAAAGGACAGAAGATGGCATCAGATCCCCCAAGAACTGGAGTTACAGATGGTTGTGAACATGGGTGCTAGAAATCAAACTGGGTCTTCTGCAAGATCAGCCAATGCTCTTAATTGCATTGGACTATCTCTCCAGCCAGCCCCACAACACTACTTTTTGCAAGCATCCTACAATAGTAAGCTTTCTTTGAAATAAAAATTAAGACTCCAGTCAGAGACTTTACTTGGTCTGATCCCATGCTCACCAGCTTTCTCTGCTAGGGCAGGCATCCTATTGACCCATGAGCTTGTTCCAAACAAAGCTTGTCTGATTACATGATTTCCTACGTTTTCATTTTAAGAATAAAGGATGTATTTCCATTTCAAATGAATTGGAGCAACAGCCAAATCCAGAGAGATAAATATTGATCGGCCACCCTGCCCTAGAAACCACCCACACTTCAGAAGAGTGGTTAAGACCTTGGGAAATCTGCAAGGTTCCTAAAATTGGGCTTTTTCTAATGATATAAATGAAATGCTTTGGCCGAGCGTCTCTCTGTGTTTTCTTGAAGGGCTTTCTGTTTATTGCGTTAAAGAACAGAGGACATGCTCCACTTTGAAAGTCACATGACATTTTTTTTACAATCCAGCTTTGAGCTGGGGTCTCACAGTCTTGAGAAATGCACAGAAGTCTTAGTGTATCTGAAAGAGTCCCTTTGAGACAATACAAGCGAATGATTAGCATCTTATACTCTATCTAAATGTACTTACAGAATAACATGCAAGTCCCTGGCTCCGGCTTCCTATCAACATTCATGATAATTTAACAGTACGACCAGAAACTGTTGTGACTGCTGAATTTACTCCAACGAGTAGTGCAATGTACAAACACTCTAGGTTGTTGCTGTTCTGACATTTTTTTTTTTTTTGCTTTTGTTTATTGAGATAGAATCCTAAATGATCCTGAGCTACCCTTGAGCTCCTGGATCCAAGAGGTCCTCTCTCTTCAGCCACCCAAATGTTGAGCATACTGAGGTATACCAATGCTCCTGATACTCAACATTTTAATGAAGTCAAAACTTCTGGCCTTTCCCTGCTACATTTGTTCTTGTAGACATAGATGGGGTCTTATATTTGTTCATATTCATAAAATAAACTCTAGTCATTTAGTACTAAGAAAGATGTTATTATAAATTTAATTCTAATTGTATTCAACTCAAGATTCAGTTTGGTTTCACAACCTACATTGTTGGCTTGACTTCTGCCTAAATCAGGGCCTCTGCTCCCCATCTGGAACATACTCAAACATCTTTCACCACAAAATGGTTCAGTCAGTATTATCACCATGTTTTTGTGGATGAGCTGTCTTCAAAAAATACCCAAATCATGCTAAGAAGGTCTATACACGCTCAGATGTTTACTTGAAATAACTGTTTATTTGAAATAAATGAGCATTGTTTGCTTATCAGAAAGCTTTTGAAGCCACTGATATATTTTCAGGAAAAAAAATTAAAGATAATTCTAATACAGGAAATGGCTTTTCATCTGGTCTGTAGCTATCCTGTAACTTCACCTCCAAACTTGGAGACAGCTTCAATTTAACAACCAAGTCTGGTTTTTGCCTCCACATTTTCTAATTAGATCCTAAAGTATTTTGCAGAGATGTAGCAGAACGATTGGCTGTTTTGAGAGCAACCCCATTCAGCATACATGTAGGCCTACAATAGTCTGTAGATAAGTTTTTACCGTGTAGAAAACACTAACTTCTGAGGCACGAGTTCCGGCAGGAGTTCTGAGATGCAATAATCCCTTACCTTTGAACAGAATTTTATGGGACGTTAGTTAGGAAATAAAAAGCAAACTAATGGAGTCAGCCGGATGTATAGATACCTTAGAAACATGTGAGCGGCAGCACTTTCAGAGGTGGCACTCACATGTATGTAGACACTGTGTTCCTGTGAGTTTTTAAAAACTATTATTGTCTTAGCTGAACTTGAATTGTCTACTCCTGATACAATAGCAAAGTCAGGAGTCAGCATGCCTGCAGCTTAGGCTCAGGGATCACGCGGGGAGTATGTTTACAGCCCCAGCTTCCCCCTGCTCCTCTTTATCTACTAGGGCTTCCATCAGTCAGTCAGCTAAGGTCAGACTCACCTCACTGGCTCAGCACACCAGTCTCGCCTCCATTACATTTGGAGGTAGAAAATCTGAATCTTCCTAGTGCTGACCTTATTGCTTTCTGAGCTATTGATTATGGCTATCAAGTTCCAACAGTTCGCTGGGGTCAGAGTCTGGGAAGAGAAAAAGTCAGAAAGCGGAGCCACATTCCTCTCCCTCTCCCGACTGCACTGACTTCCCTATTAGTTGGATTTGGGTGTAATTAGAATGAATCACTGCAGGATACGACTCCTGTCTATTCTAGACTGGCACTCTTGATTCACCTAGATTTTTGGCCATTCATCAGAGTACACATCTGGTATGTAATGAGGAATGAACGGAGTGGAAAGAGGAGGTCAGCAAGACACGAATGGACCCTGGATAGGAATGATTATGGAGGCACTGACACGCAAATAAATGGCATGTATCACGATCCACAACTCTCGGGGAGTGTAAATCTCACACTTGACATACCCTTTGGCAAGAGATAGACTTTATGAATCTTTTTTCCATCACTAGAGCAGTTTTGTACAAGGATACCCTGTCCTGACATAATTCTCAGCATCGATGCTCTCTTATCTAGCAGAAATATGTTTTTGCTATAATTTTCAGTCCTTCAATTCAGTACTCATTAAATCGCAATCTTTTTTGCATCATGGGTATTTTTCTTCCTCCCCTGGACTACTTTCTTTGTTAGCTTGTAACTCCTTTTATAATGTTTTTTATTATTCACTGTTGTTCATAATGCTCTTATTATTATTTATTGTGGCTAGGTACTATCAGGTGATTTACATAACAATCTCATCAACTCCTCAACAATGTTGAGAGAGAACAGAGATATTGCCTCTGTTCCTAGAGGAGATGACTGAGACAAACGAAGATGAAGAGATTTGTCTACTACCAGGTAACAGAAATCATACTTGAACCCAGATGTCTCTGGGCTATCTACTCCGTAACTGTCCTAGCCAAGGAGTGCAGCATCTACATCTACCTACAAGCCAGTGCTGTATCTGGGCATACTCTCTTTCTCTTCTAATTTTTCAGTAAATTAGAGTAATAATCATGTGTAAATCATTCCAAGACAATGATATAACCATAATAAAATACCTGGTATTGATTATTCATCATGGGCCAGATGCTATTTGAAATACTCTGCCTACCTTACATAGTACAAGCCTCAGAACTCTTCAAGAACTCATTGCTATCCTCTTTTAAATGCTAAGAAAAGCAGACCATGGGAAATAGCAGCTGCCTGGACAGAGCCTGCCAGCTATGACAGAACTCTTCTGAGACGCAAGTCAAGGTAGAAAGCACCATGTCTGCATACAGCAAAGGACTATCTGCATATACTAAAATGGATCATACAGGTGCCTGTATCCTGTGATCTGAGAAAAATCAGGGAGAACTTCTAACATAGGACACACTTGATCTAGGCCTTGGAGCCTAAGGAGTTAGTAGGCTAAGCAAGAGTAGTAAAAAACACAGGCAAAAATATCAACGAGTTTTGAAGGCAACTGACTAGCAACACAATTAATAAAGGCTGTGCTATGCAGACATCTGTGTTTGGGGTAGTCTTGAGTTGCTGCTTGTAAGTAGCATGGTTGCCAATATACAACAGAGTTTAACTTGTAATTCACCTATGGCAAACATGTTTCCAAAAACAGTTCCAATACGTTTTCCATGCTAGACCCATCCTCTGATATACATGGTGTGTTGGGGGGGGGGGGGCAATCCAGTATCTCCTGGTCATTGTCAGGCAGGGCAGGCTCAGTTGTCATCATGCACTGTATCAGTGAGTCTCAATAAGAAACTAACTACATGGTCAAAAATGGGATGGTTTGAGGCGGGTTCTTCCACAGAAGCTATGGTAGGGTATGAACTATATAGAAATAATGCCTAGTGATGGTGCAGCCATAAAAGCATGAGGAAAGAGGTGGGGGTAGATAAAGAACCCCAAGTGTGGCACAGTCTGTGGGAAAGTGACCTTGAAGGTAGCGCTGTTCTGCCTTCAGTCTGAGAAAACCTTGAAAGGAACCCAGGGGATGAGATAAAGTCTCGTTTATCTCCCACCCTTTGGGTGTGGGTCTAAGGGTAGGGGTGGGGGACTGTGCTAAGTAAGAGTTGTAGCACATGAGCATCAAGGTCATATAGGCCAGCAAGTAGACAGGGTGTCAGGGACTCTTCGTGAAAACGGAGGCCACCAGGACATGCATAAAAATGTTCACTGTAGATGTGCAATCATTGCCGAATTTTCAAGAATAATGGAAAATTATCAAAATATGCTTCTGTCTTATATTGACTCTTGATTGCTATGTAGGATTGCTTGCATTTAGGAAAAAACCTTAGCAAATTACCTCTCACGCTTTCAAAGTAAATCTATCTGCCAGGTACTAGAATATTCAAGTAATTATGTTGCAAGTCCTTATTCAGACAAAAGAAACTCCAAGAAAAAAAAAAGCATTTAATATTTACTATAAGTGTTTTCTGACTAGATATAGAGTTTTGCATAATTTTTCACCATGTATTATTGCTTCACGCAGCCTTAACTAGAGCCACTACTCTTCGAAATGAACTCTGGTGAACGCAGAGACTTGTGGGTGCTCATGGTGCCGGTTGTGTGTTCATCCCTAAAGAGTGAGGGAGCCTGGGGGGAAGAGGAACCAAAAGCATGCAAAAGCTAAAAGATGGAGAAGGGTTACAAAATGCAGTCTTCCAAACACAACACAGCCAATGCTGTGCTGAGCTGGTTTCCTACACTGGTTTGTCATCAGTCATGGTTGTCAGCGAGAGACTCACAGGACTCTTCTCACCCTGCTGAACTACTGCCTATTGGACTCTGGGGAAGTCAGTTATTGTCTTCACTTATATCCCCACAAGTGAGCAGACCAGGCTCTGACAGACAGTTCAAACCCCATGGTTATATGAATGGCCCTGGTTACCTTCAGTGGGTGACAAAGTAAAACACACAAACGTGAATGCGAGAGGGTGGCTTGTAAGGGGGCATGGACAGGGGTGGGAAGGGAATGGGAAGGAAGGGGGTGAAAGTAACCAGGAAGGATTATATACAGACATGAAATAGTCAAGGGAGAAAATTAATAAAAATTACTTCTAAATCCCATTTATGAAATTGCTTTCATATAGAAAGCACCCAGAAAGCTTTGACAAGCTCCCCCGCCCCAGAATGTCTGCTCAACCTGATTGAAATCACAAGCTGGGCAGCAGCAGTTCTCCATATTCTCCTGCAGGGTCTGACATACAGTCAAAAGTGGGGGACACTGATGTGCTCTGCAGCCATGACCCCCTTTTATTAGACTTTTACAATATGACCTAACTGTTCATAATCAGTCCTCTTCAAAATCCAGTTGACTACACAACAAAACTAATGATGGTTATAAATGATGGCCCAACTGAATCATGAAATGAAAGGCCACCATGCTCATATAAATATATGTCATATACAGATATGATATATATTACAGTTTTTATATAGTGTTTTATATAAAGAGAATATATATATAATACTTGCACACACACAAAAACAAATTGTAGATATTGTAGATATTAAAGACAAGTTCCATAATTTGGAGTTTTTTTAGAAAAGAGATGCAAGCAGATCTATCTCATGGGAGATATTGACTATGGTGAGATTCTCCTAGGGAGTACAAGATAGTTCTGGCATATTCCATCTCTCCTAGAAAATGTTCCACACATGAGAAAAAGCAGCACAGGATACAAGTTAAGAATGAGACCCAGCAGTCAGGAGTTTGTGAGTTTGAGTAGGAGCATGCTCTTCCCATAGCTCTGTGACAGTTGTCATCCAAAGAGTATGGAGCTGAAATAATAATAGACAGCAGGGGCTAATTAAGAGGGTTTCCTGCATTGATATGGACGAAAGCACTTCAAACAGCACCTCGCCCCCGGGAAAGGATACAAGCGTTGGCTGATATTATGAACGGTGAAACAGGAAGAACCGTGCTCTGCGAAGAAGTCTTTTTCTCTGATGGTACTTTTTTCTCAATGATGCATCAGTTTACCAACTAGGGTTTAGTTAATATGCAAAGGTCATTCATACAGTTAATTCTTGGCTTTAGAAAGCATATGAAAAAATCAATAAATATGCAATTAAAAAGAAAAGGAATTAGAGTTTTCATATTTATGTTGCCATCTCTCTTTGGAGCCTTCTTGATATAGGCTCATTGGTGCTACAATCAATAAAAGACAGGATTTGAAGATCACTCCTCCCAAGAACTGGGCAGCAAGTCGGGGAAAGGTCATTTAAGTTTTCTACAATACAAAAGACTAAAGTTGAAGACTAATGAAATATTTAGTTGCATAAAGGTGAGTCTCAATTGCCTTGGTTATAACAAGCCGAAGGTTTTCTCTTTGGCATGGGACAAGTTCCCATTACATTTGCATTCATGTGGTTTATAGTGTCCTTACCTAATGGGATACAGAATACCTCCTAAACATTGACACATTTGAGGTGTGCTTCATTCAGCATGAAGGTCTGAGACATCAAGGGTACCTTGAGCATCCCAGGTTCCAACAGCTTGTCAGGCAAATTAGCACCTTCTCAACCAAGGGTAAAATTGAGCCGCACATTTCTCCCTGGTGAGGGAAAAAGAACAGAGATGAAAATCACTCTAGTTAACACGTCCTTTGTTAAGACAAATACGAAAAGCCATATCATCACTGGGCGGCTCTCCCTGACCTCCTGGTTTTTAATTCATTGATTTTAAATGATCCTTGACAGGCAAGATCTCTTGTCAACACCTATGTGCTTACAGCCGAAGACAGACATTGACTTTTATTAGTCCAGCCTGTTTCTCTTCCTATATACTTGGCCAGCTCATCTTAAAGAAAAATTCACAATATACTAATTGAAGATGAAAATCGATAATAATCTATAAGTCAGGTAGCTTCTTATGGTGTGCAGGGTAAAGTTTTCATTTCAAGGTTTTTAAAAATTGGTTGTGTCCAGTTTGGGGGCTGAGCTACCACTTGAGAAGAGAGCCTGTGGGCAGCTTTAAAACTCAGCCAGAAAAGGTGCTGCCTTATGATTCTGTGGAAAATTTCACATTCATGGTGCCTTTCACTTTCCTCCATATTAATTCTGTAAGGTAAAATAAAACACATGAGAACAAAAATGTTCCCAAGAAAATTGTCTGCTCTAGTCAGTGTCTGGAGGAGCAGACTTTGTCTTTTTAGAGCTGGATCTAACAGAACTATCACTGCCCATGAGCCCTTCCTGAGCATCCCCCACTCCCAACCCTCAAGCAGCCCTTTGTGACTAATCCAACCCTCAGCCCTGGCTTTATAGCCACATAAGGGTGATGTCAGAATATTTAAAATTCTGAAGAGAGTCACTCAGCATCAGTTCTTAAGAAAGCTCAACCTCAGGTAAACCAAAAGCCACCAAAGCCTGCAGGAGAATGCATCAAACTGAAGAGCTATCAATGAGAGACTAAGCCTAAGATCAGAGAGTCAGGCGAAGCCTGTGCAGGCATCTGTTTTCCTCCTACCCCTGGGGTGACAAGTTTTGACACAAATTATAGTCACCCAGGAGGAGGAAACCTCGGTTGACAAAATGCCTCCAGAAGATGGGACTCTAAGTAGACAAGCCTGTGAGGCATTTTCTTAATTAGTGATTGATGGGGTGGGGCCTAGCCCTCTTTGAGTGGTGCCATCCCTGGTCTGGTAGTCCTGGGTTGTATGAGAAAGCAGGCTGAGCAAGCCATGGGGAGCAAGACAATAAGCAGCACCCCTCCATGGCCTCTGTATCAGCTCCTGCTTCCAGATTCCTACCCAATTCCTGCTTTCCCTTCCCCACCTTGACAAGTACTTTAAAGACACAGGACACATTTACAGCTACTTCAACACCCAGCACCTGTGATGTTTTATATTGTTGTTATTGACGTTGTTGTTGTTGTTTTTGTTTACATTTTCTTGCCCTCTTTGTGAACTCCTTATTGGTTCATCCTAGGAACTCAAACCGTCTTATTCAGAAAACAAAATATCAGAGATCATCTGGGGTATTGAACACACTATAGATTCTATAAATGACTAATCATGATACTCTTAAAACAGAAACTTAAAGAGGGGACAAAAATGGTCACTTTTAACTTGTACTTCAGATGAAGCTGACATTTCCTTAACAACCGCCCTAGCCACTGTGCTGAGAGTCTTTTTACCTAGAACATTCTCTAGGAGCTGGAGAGATGGCTCAGCATTTAAGAGCACTTGCTGCTCTTTCAGAAGACCATGGTTTGATTCCGAGAACCTATGTCTGGTGGCTCACAACTTCATGTAACTCCAGCTTCATGGGATCTAATACTTCCTCCTGGCCTCTGCAGGCACCTACACTCATGTGCACATATGTACACACAGGCATATGCACATACACATGCATAACAATAAAATAAAACACAAATATAAAAACACTTTATTTTATCACTGTAACATTGTGACTCAACCTTCTTATTATTCAGAAGGGGAAACCAAAGTCTGATCAAGTCCAGGAAGACATCAAAACTCACACGTATAGCAAAGTAGCAAGTTGAGGTCCCTTCATTGTCCCACTAAGGTCTTCTGACCAGGAGCCCAGACCTTCTCCACAGTGTCCTACATAGAAGTATGTAGAACAGTCAAGAGTTTACTAACTGTGAAGAAAGACCACCCAGGATCCAAATTCTAGTTTGAAATTTATCAACCATGAGAGCACAAGTGAGACCTAACTCAGGATGCTCGTGTCCTCTTCACTCATCATTGAAAACAACTGCCTGGGGGTACCAAGGACAGCACTCTAACCTGCCTGGGGTACCAAGGACAGCACTCTAACCTGCCTGGGGTA
>NW_022196891.1:33918098-33928004 GCF_008632895.1 Mastomys coucha | reverse complement strand
GACAGCACTCTAACCTGCCTGGGGGTACCAAGGACAGCACTCTAATCTGCCTGGGGGTACCAAGGACAACACTCTAACCTGCCTGAGGGTACCTAGGACAGCACTCTAACCACAGGGCTACATGTGTGCCAAACACATGAAATTACAAAGCTGCTGTACCTAAAGCATTACCATCATTGTATGCTAAGTCGATTTTCGTGGGATAAATGAGAATGAAATTACCTGGCATAGGCTAGGAGCTCGATAAGTGACAATCATTGTCATGGAAAGGATTGAATTTGTTTTTATGTGTGTCATGTCTTCAAAATTATCATGCCCTTTATAATGAAAAACTTAGAGATTTTCAGTGGATGTTTTCTCTAGGAAAGAGTCTTAAGTAGAACTAAATTCTCATTCTCCACACTGAAAAGGAGAAAGTGTCCAGCCTCACAGATAGGAGGTGACGAGGGAGCTATTTTGGAATAGGCTAGTCCAAATTGTAGTTGAAATGCTGCTAACAAGAGAAGATTTATAGAAAAACTGATTCCTAGACATTGGAAAAATAAGTGGGGGAAAGTAACTTAAGCAATCAGCTCTCTAAATCATTTAACAGAGGAGAACAGACTGATCATGAACAAAACACTCATGATTCATTCATCATCCTGACCTTCCCTGACCAGGTGACAGCCTGGGAATACAGTAGGAAGATGCAGTTCCCTTTCCCACCTATCCAAGAGCTCAGCACACTGCAGCTGACCTAAAAGTTGTAGAAAGGAACTCTACAGTAAGCAGGGTCTGCACTGAACATAAAATAAAAAAAAAAAAACCAAGCCAGAAGCTGGCTTCCTGGCAAACAAGCAGAATTGGAGAAGTTAGCCTATGCGTGCAACCACACACACACACACACACACAGACACACACACACAGACACACACACACACAGACACACACATACAGATACAAACACAGACACACACACACACACAGACACACACACACAGACACACACACACACACACACATACAGATACAAACACAGACACACACACACACACAGACACACACACACACAGACACACACACACAGACACACACATACAGATACAAACACAGACATACACACATACACAGACACACACACACACACACAGACACACACACAGATACAAACACAGACACAAACAAACACATACATACACATATGCATACAGATGCACAACACAGGCACACACAGAGATACGCACACATAGACCTACCCAGACACACAGATAGACACATGTGCACGTACACACACACTCCTATACATCTCTTGGTAGCTTGTTCTCTCTTCCCATTGTACAGAAGCATGAAAGCATTAAAAAATAAAAGTTTAACAAAAATGTATTTTTGCTTGCATTTTTGTCTTGTTTCAGATCTAAATCGCCTAACTGTGGCTAACGTCGCATTCATCATATTTAAATCCTACAAAACTCTTATCATAATGCTAGCTCAAAGCTCCTGGGTCATGTTGCCTCTTAGAAGGAGTGAGAGATTATGTTAGTTAGAAGAAGGGACTTCTCTTAATCTGGGACCCCACTCCTGTGCTACTGTGATAGGGCTTCCACCCTGTGGCTGACTAAGCTGGCAATCTTAGAAAACAAAGCTTTACAGGGAGACTTCTCAAGTCAGAGTATTGGGTCATCTGCTCCAGGATGTCTAAGAGTGAGGGATGACTGAGGAAGGCTGGATTTTGAAATAGGAAAGAAAAAGAACTATAAAGATCATTTTGCAAGGCTGCATAATGTGAAGGGTGTTCCACAGGGCTCCATGGGTCTCCTCAAGATAAGAATATTTAGAAAAGGCCAGAGGCATCAATCCTTTACACACAACTACATTCATTTGTACCCAACTAAAGACCGTAAGACAGCTCAATTAAGTCATAAATTAAGGAGGCTTGCCTTAGAGGACTCTGTCTTACTCTTTCTGCAGCAGTCTGCCCAGAACGTCACTCTGCCTTCCCTTGGAGAAATGTAAGCATTTCTGCAGTCAGAGAGCCTTGCCCATCTCCAGAAGCAGAGAGGATCCCACACCTGTGTTTACTGACCTAAACAAGATGCTGTATACAAGGAATCCTGGCAGGCAATGATGGCTTCTGAGTCTGCAGAAGCAAACATTTTCACTTTCTCTTAAATGTGTGTGTATGTGTGAGTGTGTGTGTGTGTGTGTGTGTGTGAGAGAGAGAGAGAGAGAGAGAGAGAGAGAGAGAGAGAGAGAGAGAAAGAGAGAGAGATTCAAAAAGAAGGCAATTTTTTCTGAGTCCACACATTTTTAAGGAACTAGAGGAATGGAATCATAGAAGAAGCCCCGAGTCCTTACCTGGAACAACTTTTCCGTCTTCCCCTTACCTTAGCCTAATTCTCCAGTTGGGTAGAGAGGGTAACTCATCAAAAACTTTGAGTATGAAAGGAAAAGAAAAAGAGAATCCTAGACCAACTCTACAGCTTCTTCCCTCTGGGCAGAGGATCCCAGGGCAAGGGCTGGTGGACAGACATAGACAGGCCTATAGCACAAACTACACTTGAACTCAGTGTAGCTCCACAGGGGAAGAAGGAACACAGATGAAGCTTTTGAAGAAGCGGATGTGCACACACCTGGTGGTAGTGACAGCAGAAAGGACAATGACATAGACTATCTATGGAACCTTGTTGGCAGTGAAAAGAATGTATAAATGTGACTGGAAATTTCAGGTTCTAGTATTTTATTTTGAAAGAATAGTTGAAGATATTTCATTTAGTTGTCTATCCTAAAGAAAAAAAACTATTGTGGGCAGACTCATTGAGCCTTTGTTTCCAAACTTAAGAAAGGGAAAGTGTAAAGCTTTTACTACTTTGTTCTGGGATGGATGTTAGCTATCAAGGAAGCCTTCGATTTGAGAAATGCCAAACCAAGAAATCCAGCACGACCTTAACCCAGCCAGCTCTAGTATTTGGAGTCTGAATGGACACAAAATTCAACCAACATTTACATATAAAGAACGACAGCCATGTCTGGAAAAATACTGAGGTATTTGTTAGAATTTATGTATATTTCAGGCCTACAAAATCTTCACAGCTTAATGTTCATTATTTTGAGCATGGTTATCTGCTCATATAGAAAAATGCACAACCAAAATGAAATAAGTCCTACCCTATAGACAGTTCTAATGGACACATGATAATGACTTTGTGTCCAAATCAATAAGTACATTTGTATTTTGAAGACTCTGTAGGAAGCAGCTTCTATGAAACTGAGTTTTCTTCTAATACCTTGAGACCCACATCGAGTCTCTCCACAGATCGGCCAGCAAAAGTCCACAGTCAGCCCCTCTTGACCACTGTTCTATTGCTGTGGAGAGACCCATGACCACAGAAACTCTTATAAAAGAAAGCATTTAGCTGTGGCTTATAGTGTCAGGGGGTTTAGTCCATTATCAACATGGCAGGGAGCATGGCAGAATGCAGGCAGACATGGTGCTAGAGAGGTAGCTGAAAGTTCTACAGCTAGATCCACAGACTGCAGAAGAGAGAGTAACACTGAGCCTGGCTTTTGAAACCTCAGAGCCCACTTCCTCCAACAAGGCCACACCTACTCCAGCAAGGCCACACCTACTCCAACAAGGCCACACCCACTCCAACAAGGCCACACCTACTCCAACAAGGCCACACCTACTCCAACAAGGCCACACCTCCTAATCCTCCTCAAGCAGTGACAGACTCTGATGACTAAGCATTTGAATACCTGGGCCTCTAGAGGGCCATTCTTATTCAAATCACCACACAGCCAGAGCAGTAGGTATCCTCCATTGAAGAGTACAGTACAGCAAAAGTGCTGGGAGAGCTGAAGATAACAGAAGCCTCTAGGGCTAACCTTTGCACAGGACACTAGCTGATCCATTCACAAACAACCTCTCTGGTTCTAAGTAAGAAAAGGTAAGTCATTGGGAAGATTTATTCGGAACTAATCAATACATTTTTGATTAAATACAAACAGAATATTTTTTTAGCCTCAGGCCGAGTTATTTCATACTATTTTGAAATGGTCACATGACTGATTTATAATAGTCATCTGTGAAAGGCCTCAAGCAAAGTTCCCACCTATAATCCAGTCCCCTGCTAGGGTGGACCTGAAGGCAGGGAGGGGAGAGGAGAAGATGGTAGAAGTGTTCTGCTGACCCTGTTGACCTTTGGCACCAGTAGAGACCTGTGGATCTGGTTCCCACAAAGCTAAAATAAATTGTGACATAACAAAGTATAAGAAATGCTGGTGCACTTATAAGTTTAAAGCTAAATTGAGTCTATAGAGAACAAGTTAGCTTCCCTGGATCCAGATCATTTAGAAATGGCCTGCTACCTTCTCTACCTAGTCTGTTTTCTTGCAGTCCAACCTGGATTAACCCCAATTAGGAAGTAGCATGTGTCCTTTCACATAGTTGCTAATGAACAACTTACTCCAAATACAATGGGAGACTCACAGAAGTCCATCTTATTTCGTCAGCAAGTCTCCCTTGTCAATGAATAATCAGATAAGCATTGCAGATAGCAAAACAGACCGTTAGACATTAACCCAACATTGGCCAACTCAGCACAACCAGTGTGGTTTAGAAAGGGATAAATTGCTTTTGCAAGCTCTCTCACACAGAGCGAATTGGTCTTCCCAAGTTCCTTCTCTCCACTCTAAGCCAATCTCCCTCAAACAACGTTTCCCCTTGTCTTCACTGCCCTTCTCTTTTATGCACCCATCATCCAGCCCTGCCCCTACATAATAGTCAGTGTGGAGCAAGGAGCACCACCTTGCTTTTTGTAGGAAACCACACTGGAAAACATGTGGGTATATTTGGGAGAGCGCCACCCTTTCTAGTTTGATAGATTGTCCCATAATTTATCCCACCTGCACAGTGAGAAAATATACATCTTTACAAGTACCCCATTTCTGTGAGCTCTATGAATGAAAATGTGTCTTTGTTAAGTTAGGACTAAAGAGTCTAGTTTCAAGTGACCTAACATACTTGTTATTCTACTGATGTGTCGGGAAAGGGACAGAACAGTATGCTTACAGCTGAATAACAGTTTACAGTGTTGGGTAGAACCAGGAACTCTTATGCTCTCTGCTTAGATAACCCCTCTAAAACCATAATCACATCATTCAAGCACCATAAAATGTAAGCACCATCCATCAGAGAACATCGAAGATTGCAATGTGTTCCCAGCCTTGGCTCCAATTTGGAAACAAAGTGGCCCTCCTCGAAGAGGGTATGGGACAGATCCCCTCATCAAGTTGTGAGTGACATAAGCTGAGGAGTAAAGGAAACCTTCCCTGGGCAATGCTGGTCACAGTATGAAAAGTTAGTGGGTATAAGGTAAAGTACAGCAGAGGACCGGTGGGGATTCCCAAACACAGAAGCAAAACTACACAAAGTTCAGGGTAGAACACGGTGGTACTCTCTGAGTCTGAGAGGCCACTGGAACGGGGAGAATGAGACACAGCGTTTCAAGAAAACACTAGAGATCCAAGAATTGTTGTGTCCAGCTCATGAGACACCTGCTCCCTAGGAGGTAGGACACACTTGCCTTCACGCTGTCTCTTAGTGTTATTATCCTCCTTTGTACTCAATATCCCAGATGGCTGTTTTCATTAAGCCTGTTCAAAAGTTCAAAGACTGAAGCACCATTGTTTGCTTTAGGTACCAACATGTCTGTGAAAGCCATAAGCCATGTCTGGGCACCCATTTCCAGAGGAGCTGCTGGGGGCCTTATCTCTGTCCTCTAGCTCCAAGACTTGATGCCCACAAAGGGGTAAGATCTCTAACGCATTGATCCATCTATGTCCCCAGCCTTTTCCTCGTTTCCTTCTCTACAGTAAGAAAGAGAGCACAGAAAAGGAAACCTGAGAAAATATACACCTTCTAAATATGTCCTTCTTTAGGGAGGCCTGGAGGAACTAGCATTTGGACAATTGAATTCAATTTTAAATGTAAAATCTAAAAATCAGTTTGACACATTCCACAGGTACAACAATTACAAGTGGCTAAAGCTTGGCTACATTGGATGGCTCACATATGTGACGTTTCCAGGATCACACAAGCCACATCGGTAGGTGCTAGTCTAGAACAAGTCAAAATACTAGTGACGAACAGAGATGAGACTAAGACTCTCTCCCATAAACCATGAGCTTCTGTCTTGAAAGGAGTGGCAAGAACAGGCTATCTGTGCCTTCTCCCCTCTGTGGTCTTTAGGCAACAAAAATGATGAACCGAAATATAAAGTCTATCACTACTGAAGCTCTATGATGCTGCGCACCCCCAACCACCAAAATAAGGAAAGTTGGCAAGAGTCTAGCAGGGGTGTGCGAAGATACCAAAGGAACACAGCTGAGACTAGATTCCAGGAAACCCTGCACGGGCTTGTTCTCAAACCACAGGGTTAAAGCTGAAGAGAGAGTCCTTCGAGGCCTGGGTTTAAATTTAAGGATTCAGAGGGTCTACTGGAACACACTGCCTAGAATCACTTTTGTAAAGTGGAAAATCAGAATCTGAAAATGAATGAGAGACAGAACATGGAGATATGAAATCCTGGCCCAAAGTCATCTCACAGCACACAGCGACAGGGGCGGGGACTGCAGATACAGGGCCCTCTGTCACTGTACCTCTACCTCACTGTGGGAAAAGGGGGTCCCGTGACTCCATACACTTCTGTCATAGGACATTTCCTAAAAACCAAGGAGTGTAGCATCAGCCTAGAACACCATACTCATACTGAGGTTGCTCCCCACAAAGCTGAGGAGACATGGCCCAGAAAGATCTTACCTAATTTAAATATTTATTATTATTATTATTATTATTATTATTATTATTAGAACAAGCACAGAGCTGCCTAGAGATGCTACAGAAAAACAAAGAAGAAAAGGCACAAGAAAACAAATGGTACTAAAACAATTTACCAGAACATGTGGCCGATGAAAACTGAGAGATGGTGCCCTTCTATACAAGTAAAGTGAGGGGCCAGGGTAGGCATCTCCAGTAGTCAAGAGTGCTGACTGCTTTCTTACCTGAGTTCCATTCCCAGCACCCATACCAGCTGGATCACAACCTTCTGTGACTCTAGTTCAGGAGATCCAATGCCTCCATAGGAACTACCTACTTGGAACATGCGCTTACAGAGTGACATGGGCAAGCACGCACTCATAATTAAAACTATTTACATCTTAAAAACTAAAACCAAAGAGGTTTTTATAACAAGAATTAAAGTAGGGGACAACGAAGATGAAACAAGGGAGTTAGAGCTGGGAGAGGGTAGGTAGTGGGCAGGGAAATCAGATAAATGGAAGCCCTGATTTAAATAAGCAAAATGTGCACTGTATAAAACAGACCACAAAGAAGACAAAAATCTTTCTAAAGATTTTTGTTTTATTTTATATGTATAAGTATATTTTCCTGTATATATATGTGTGTGTGTATATATATATATATATATATATATATATATATATATATATATACACACATATACCATGTATGTCCCTGGTGCCTGGGTAGATCAGAAAATATCATGAATCCCTGAAACTGGAATTAAAGACAGTTGTGAGATGCCCAAGTGGGTGCTAGGAACTGAACCTGGGTCCCATGGAAAAGCAAGATGACTGAGCCATCTCATCAGCCCAGACCAAAGACAGGATATTTTTAACTGAAAAAAAAAAAAAATCTAGAGTAGCTCAGTGGTAGGATACACGCTTAGCATACACAAGATCCATGTTTCCATCTGCAGTGTGTGTGTGTGTGTGTGTGTGTGTGTGTGTGTGTGTGTGTGTGTGATATAATAAAGTTTATGTATCATATATAAATATATATATATTCTCACATGGGATTTATAGCTTACAGGACGTGGTCTGAGTAGTCCAACAATGTCCATCTTCTGACCAAAGGGCCTAGAATCCAGCAGATGCTCAGTCTGTAATACCAGTGTCTCAGCACTCACAATCCAGTGCTAGAGTCTCAGGGAAGTTCTGGAGAGCCACTGGTCTTCAGAGTATGTTGGAATCCCAAAACAGTAGGTTCTAATTCCAGTGAGGGAATGCCTCAGCAGCAGGGTGGATGAACTTGCCAACAAGAGTGAGAGCAAGTGATCACAACTTACTTTCTTCTAGCCCCTTTATGTGGGCTACCATCAGAAGGAATGGTTCAGATTTAGGGTAGGTCTTCCTTCTCACATCAAATGTTCCAGTCAACAAAATTACTCTCAAGTATGCCCAGCTACTTGGGTTTTAGTTGATTCTAGTGTCATCAAGTTGACAACCAAGATTAGCCATCACAATATATCCTACACATACTCAATATCTGTTTTTAAAATAATCTTTTCAAAAGCCAGAAATAGTAGGGGCTGGAGGATGGCCCCAGGGAATTAAAATCAGTTACTTTTCTTCCAGAAGACCCAAGTTCAGTTCCCAGTGTCAACTCCAGCTCCAGGCAATCCAACACAGCTGGTCTCTTTAAGCACCAGCACTCACATGCACATAACCTGATGCACACATGCATGTGAGCATACACATACACAAACCTACATATGACTTGTAAACAATAAAAGTGCCAGGCAGTAGTGGTTCACGCCTTTAATCCCAGCACTTGGGAGGCAGAGGCAGGAGGATTTCTGAGTCTGGTCTACAGAGTGAGTTCCAGGACAGCTAGGGCTATACAGAGAAACCCTGTCCAAACAAACAAAAAAACAAAAAAACCCAACAACAAAAAGAAAACAATAAAACTATATACTTACAAATGGAGACTTACTTTTAATTTGAGGAAGGACAGACTCACAGCACATGAAGAGAAATCAGAAAGACCAAACAGCTACATATAGCATTACAGCAAGGTGAAGGTTAAGGGTGTCTCTTAACCCTGAGGCTGGGTCAATCAGGTATTCAGACACAAAACAATTAAAAGCTGACAGAATGATTATGTTTTTAAACAGTAATTTTAAGTAGATTGTAAACGTTCATTTGAAGGATAAAACTATAAAGTATTTAAAACAGAATGTGGATTTTAGAGTAGAAAATTTTCAAAAGAAAAACTAGAGCACTGGCCTTCTAGTGCTCTGAGAAATTAGGCAATGAAACAAGTGAAAAGAAAGCATCTATCTGTTCTTTCAAAACTGTATTTCAAAGTATAAGAACTGGTCCTAAAATGTGGGAAGATACTTACAAACACAAACAGCTCAAAGGTTTGTTGTATCTAGAATGCTTAAACAAAAGTTTAAAATCTGGAAGAAAGGGGCTCAGGAGATGGGTCAGTGGCTAGAGCAGCATAGAAAACAGAAATCAGAACCCCAGAATCTACATGAAAGCCAGGTAGGCTGGCAGCCATCAGCAATCTCACCTCTCGGGATGCACAGACAGGGGATGCCTAAGGCAACCTGCCCAGCTAGGTTAGCAGGAACTAGAGAGCTCTCTAGCTGCTAGAGAGACCATACCTCAATAAATAATGCAGATGGTTATCAAGGAAGATACTTGATGTCAGCTTCAGGCCTCCACAAGCATGCACACACAGGTCCACAACCCCCACATACTCAGGTACCCACACACAAGTGAACACTCATACATACATACATGGACACCACACACACACACACACACACACACACACACACACACACACACATAAAACTAAATCATTAAGAAAATAACAGAAACTCTTATAGAAAAATTAATACAACAAAGAGAAACTTGGACAAGCATACCTCTCTCTCTCTCTCTCTCTCTGAGTATATGTAATAAATATTATGAATATGTATGAATATATGTTATACCAATTTGATTCACATGAAAACATCATAACTGGCCAGGGAACTAGGGTTTAAATTCCAAATCAGAGGCCAATACAAGTCTAGCAGAATAGTTAGAATTTCTTACAAGAAATAAAAAAAC
>NW_022196891.1:33882588-33918088 GCF_008632895.1 Mastomys coucha | reverse complement strand
CCTAAGCTGCCAAACAAGGATTGCTTTCACACGTTGCTTATGGGAATCTAAATTAGTGCACATACTTTATGGACTATTTTGGTTTGATTTGCCTTATTGCTAAGATTCCATTTTTAAGACATGTCTAAAATAAAGGCCCACAAACTAAGCCTCTGGCCAAGTACCATGCACAATATAAGCTTTTTCAATAGTTGTTTTGAAACTCATCCACATCCCTGATTATTATTGTGTGAAGGTGTGACCTAGACAGATTTGAGAAGTTGTGACAAACACCATGTGATCTACAAAATCTAAAATATGAGACTATCTTCTTAGATTGACATAATTACCAAAGGTGATTTTTGTGTTTAAAGCAAAAGGCATCTTTCTTTAGGCTATAAAAATAGAAGTACTCAAATGCAAGTTGTGGTAGTTGGAATGAGTGTAGCCCCTATAAACTCATATGTTTGAATATATGATCTTCAGTTAGTGAAACTATTTTGGAAGGATTAGGAGGCATAGCCTTGTTTAATGATGTGTGTTACTGGGAGAGGGAGGGACAGGACAGGGCTCTGAGATTTCCAAAGACTCTTGCCATTTACAATGTGCCCTCTGCCTCCTGCTTTCAGTTTAAGGTGTGAGCTCTCAGTTGTTCCTGCCACTATGCCTTTGCCCAACTCTAACCCTCTAGAACCATAAACCAAGTTTTGGGTTGTTTATTTGCTTTGTTTTGGGGGGTGTTTTTTGGCTTTTCGAGACAGGGTTTCTCTCTGTGTAGCCCTGGCTGTTCTAGAACTCACACTAGACCAGACTGGCCTCAAACTCAGAAATCCACCTGCCTCTGCCTCCCAAGTTTTGGGATTAAAGGCATGCATCACCACTGCCTGGCCAAGGTTTGTTTTTTAAATGTTTCCTTGGTCATGATGTGTTATCACACCAACAGAAAAGTAACTAATACACAGGTTAAATCACACACACACACACACACACACACACACACACATCCTTATACCCATCTCCAACCCCCAGAGAATATGTAAATTCAAACATAGGCAAACCATAATTCAGACGTGGATTATTGATACCAGAAACTTATTCTAAGTGTGAACACTCTTAGTCTGTGACAAGGAAATATAATTGATTACAGGAACCCTGAGGATATTTAGATAAGAAACAGCAAACACATTTGTAAGCAGTTGTGTGTCTGGGGAGATACTGTCATTTGACTAATAGAGCATCAGGAAGCTTTAATAGAATGTTGTCTGCTGCCTGGCTTGGGAGATTCACAGAGAAAGATCACAGCTCCCTGTTAATTAGGACCACCTACAGGGTTGGAAACCTCTTTGGATGATCAAAGACAAGGAATTCTTAATTCTGGAAATGTTGACAAGCTTTAGGCTTGTTAGCATCAAATAACTTCCCACCAAGCACTTGGTGTACAGACCCTTCTGCACTCCTCCAAGGTTGGGTTTAATAGTTTGTCAAGTGACATGCTTTGCATGTACAATAGAAGTGATGTGGGAATTTGACTTGTGCCTGTATCATTTAGTATGAGAACACTTCTGCACTATTTCTTTCTGTTACAGGGGCTGACACTGAAGATTCAAACTTACTGGTTTCTAACGGCAATAAAGCCTATGTAGACTTCACAGAAAGTTATTTTCCCTCGCCCACGTCATAAATAACTCAAATCATGGCCCCCACCAGTAAACTTCAGAGAATTGAGAAAGAATGTACTATGGGGATGATGAAGCCTCTTACTGGTGACTTCCTAGACTGGGAGAAGGAGATCTAGATTCTATATACTGATGGACTCGGTAGTACACTGGAAGAGCGAATCCTTTAGAGCAGATAAACCTGGGCTCAACTCCTCAGTGAGCCACTTAGTACATCATGTGCCTTGGGAGTTATTACTCCATCCGTCAGGGTACAAAATAAAGATCCGATGTCATCCAGAGGCATGAGGAAGAAAATGACCATAAGCTATGAACTGCCCACCACATTTGAGCCCTTACTAATTTATACTTACTGCTACTGAGTAAACTACCCTTAAGAATCAGTATATGTTTTCAACAAAACCTAATATTCCATTCCATATTTTGCAATGTATTGACATTCTGTCAGGGGGGGACTCAAAATAAATGTAAAATCATAATATTAAAATAAACCCAATTCCTTTAGCCTATTAAGTATTAAGATCTATCAATCAACTAAATTGACTTCAGCAAATATCTACGGAGCACTAATGTGCCAAATTCAGCACCATGAGGCCCTAACAATGTGCCCTTGTAGACAATGGGGGCGTGTGGGATACCCTCTGACTCAAGGACTGTCAAGATGAGCTCCATGTGACAAATGTCCTGCCTCTGCCAGCACATGGTTGGTATGTGTCATTCCACACGTGATATGACTTACTACAAGAGAAGGCAGTGATGGCATGTATTCTGTTTGTCTTTCATTGTGTTAAGAGACTCTTGGGTAGCTGTCTTTATAATGGAGAAACTAGAGAATGGGCAAAATAAAACACATGTAAGAAAAATGGGCAGCAGAACTCCACATCATGCTGGGTGTTAAAAAGTAAGAGCCGACTCTGCCTCCAGACAGCTTTTCAATTCAGGGACCCAGGGTTAAGTCAAGGAAGGAATCTTGGGAATGAGGCTGGCAGAGCTAGCAAGCCTTCTCTAGGCTCTAGAGCCAGCCAAGCCGTGTCATCAGACCAACTTTAGGATGATACTCTTTACTGGAGAAACTGGCATGGGATAAGGAGATGTTAAGGAAACCATTTAAGAAGTTTGTGTTTTACTGAATTTTTTTTAATACATAATAACTACTGTTCAATCTATAGGGATAGGATATCTGAAAAAGTCAAAAGGAATCCCATTATTATTCATCTACCTAAATCTATATCTAAGTCTGTGTATACATATATAGTTTAAATATAATTTCCCAGTCTGAGTTGACAGTGGTTTCCTGCAAGAGCCAAATGTTAACAAAAACTCTAGTGCCAGTCGTGGAAAGATTCCTTTTGAGTTGTTGGTCAGGGTTTTTGAAGAGACTCCCAAAATATTATAGCCTGTTGCTGTTACCCGATGCTGCCTCCTAAAGTGAAGCTAAGTTTCTATTACTAAAGACACTATACATTCCGGTCATAGAACCTGAAGGACCCAAGCCGTATCTGACCTGAAGGCTCCCTCTCTGAGAACAAGCTTTCACAGGATAGCAAGGTCACGCAAGCTTCGAAGGGAGAGAAGCAACCAAACCTCTACCCAGATAGTGACGTTTATGATGTAGATCAGCGAGCAGCATGGTATGACATCCCTCAAGGGTGCAGTATTGGCATACATGCCTTAGTGCTAACCAATGCGTCTCTAATAGGATGGAAGACCCACTCAAGAAGATAGAGATCATGTCCAGTTACTGGACACGTAGCCAACTACCTGGGGCCAGTGAGGTCATGGATATTTGGGGAGAACCTATAATCACTACTTTATAAAACCAGAACAGTGCCTGTCTGTGTTCTAAATATTGATCCTTATACCCACAGACGAGTGTAGTCTCACCATCACCAAAGAAATGTCTTCTTGCAATAGACAGGAGCCATTACAGAAAACCAAAACCGAACAAAAAGCTGAGATCAAGTAAGAGTGTAATGGCCAGCTCCAACTGAGACATCTACAACATAATTCCCACACTTAAGGCCCGGGGCTTAGAGCAGAAAGGGGTAGGAGCAGCCTAAGGAACTGGAAGTTTGCAGTGAGGTTTCATCTCACAGAAATGTCAGATGAAATCTCATCATCACGGCTGCCTAAACAAGACCTGAATAAGGATGACAGCAATAGACAAGCTAACATGGAAGGGGAAATTCTCATTGGGTCTCAAGCCTAGACAAAGAACTACAGACAGCTAAGGAATTCTAAGAGCATGAGAATAGTGTTTCCCAGGGAAGAGGCCCGCAAACTGGCTGTCCAATACCAAATGGTCAGCGCTGAGATCATACACGTGCACATAACACTATATAGACTGAGCAGGGTGTGTGTGTGTGTGTGTGTGTGTGTGTGTGTGTGTGTGTGTGTGTGTAAATGATTAAAGAAACAGAGGCCATGAATTTAAGAGAGAACAAGGGTAGGAAACATAAGAAAGGCCTGAGGGAGGAAACAAAAAGGAGAAATGTTATAATTATACTTTAATTAAAAATCTCCACGGACCACAAAGTGCTTTTCTGTTTGCTTGTCTGTCTGTCTTCGAGATCTCACTATGTAGCCCAGGCTGGCTCTGAATTTGACCTCCTCCTATCTTAGCCTCAAGAGCCTTGAGAACCCACGTTTGCACCCCCACTTTCAGCACAGTGCTCCGATTTGTAATGTTTCTCTGGTATCCATCTTCTTACCACCCTTTCGTTCATCAGTGTTCTGCGTTTGAATACTATTGTCATAGAAAGTAAAATATTGGGCAAATTTTAAATCAAAAACCTTTATCATAATTCCAAAACAAGATGAACCACAAAGTCTGTGCTGCATGATGGCTGGCCATGTGTGTCCTAGAACTATAATTCTGCCTACAGAGTATATGCAAATGTGAGCTTCTTTTGTTCCACAGTGAGTCTAAATGCCAACATGAAACTTAAAAAGTTTAACTTGTCTAGGGGTCCTCATGGATAGCTCCATAATACGTTTAGATATGTGCGTGCACTAGGTGAACTCATACCGTCTAACACAAAATTACTAGGAAACCGTCCTCAAGTTGCACATTGCAAATACACTCTTTTTAGAAGCTGTAAACTATTCATAAGGACTGAAAAAAAAATCTGCTGAAATTTGCATTGATGGATGTTTTCTTCTCCTCCACCAGGAAACGATGTACTTGAAGCTCATTATAGATCTTCATAGGAGCTGGCCTGAGTGTGCCTTGGGCTTTGGCCGCATCGGCACACACCAAGTTCACTGCATAATTCATATCTCTTGTGTCACATTTAATGTATAACATGTACTTCCTGTTAATTATGAAAATAAAAATGCATCATGTATTCTAAGAGCATAATTACAAAATGCTGCAAAACTTAGAAGTTTGAAGCTGATTAGCTGACTTCTCTTTAAAGCATATAAAGTAGGCACTCTTGTCCCTGGCTTTCCATAGATCGGTTTAACAACGCTTCCCTTTCCTTCCACCTGACTCCGCAGAATGATATAGAGACTCCATACCATAGGAAACAGGAAATAATAGAGACAGAGGAGTTACCAACTTTATCATCTCGAGGCATTTAGACAAATAAATAAGATGAACTGGGGCTCTCCAGGACACAACTGAGGTCATTTGCTGGATAGGAAGACCAAAGGAATTTCTGATTAATGGTGATTTTTCTCTTTGAGAGATGTAATGTTTTAAATGTTCATACTTCATGGGTAAAAAAACAAAACTCCATGAAGTCCCACATCTCTCTCAGCCTCCGGCAGTCAAAATTCACTCACATAACATCTCCGTTTATAAAGAGGAAATATATCATGTGATTAAAGTTGTAAGCATTTAATAATCATAATTTGGCTGGAGAGAACCTTGTAAGTATCCTGGAAGACTCATAAATCTTGAACTGCAAGTGAAGCGACAAATCCTGTTGCTGTCACACATACAGAATGCAGAGGTTCTGGCTAGAAGAGGTTCTGGTTAGAGGAGCCACCCCCATTTGCTGATTCCTAAAGAAGCACATTTAAAATTAGATTCACAGTAAATATTGTATATTTGTTGTGGAGAGACGCTACTGTACATATTTTCCTCTGATTCTCAAGAGAGAAATTTGGAACCTCTAATCTTAGGTAAGTAGATTTGATTCACAGCTTCAGACTATAAGCCACTCCCAAATACTAACTTTTCTACACAGAAGCTAGAGAAATGGAGTTGAGTTTGTTACTGTCACTGTTTTGCCACCAAAAACATCATGTACTTTGTTAATATACACTAGCAACCATAAATTCATATCATAAATTACCTAAAATACCATTGAAAACTAAGTTACAGGGGCTGCCATGATGGCTCAATGAGTAAGAATCTTGTCACCCACTGGGGAGCTTCGTCTAAATTCTTAGCACCTACATAAATAAAAAAGATGGATAGCTGTGTGTATCTGAGATGCTTGCATTAGGAAGCAGAGACAGGCACACCTCCAGAGCTTTCTGGTGGGTCAGCCAACCTTGCCCCGTTCTTCAAAGCAATAATGTGGAAAGCTACTGAGGAAGACTCACAACATTCAGCTCTAGCTTCTGCATGCACACCCATACTCTCATACATAACATGAGTGCATGACACTCACATGCACACCCACACACACCAAAGGAAAAAAAGAAAAGAAAACTAACATTATAGACATGAAAAGAATGATTCCAAATTACTGAGCTGGTAAATAGATTTTATCTGGTTGGCATCTACCACCGCACATATGAACTCAGCAAGAACTACTCACGACAACTGCTGTCAATTGCTATGAGTTCCCAAGGGTGAAGAATGGGGACAGTACAGCAGTCTGCTTTATGATGGGAGCATTCTGAACATTGTAATAAGGACTTCCAAATCCACTTATGGACCCAGGCTTCCCTAATTGATGGCGTGCTTGAATATGTGTAAGACAAAACCACATGTTTTGGGGGAGTATGTTTACATGTATCAAGTATAGTTTTAAAGAATGCTTAAGGTATTTTTAAATAAAATTAGTTTCCCAGTCTGAATGAATTATTTTAAATCCCCAAGGCATGCTTTTTTTAGTTAAAAACCAGTTTTCCCATGGGGATTTAATAAAGGCAAAGTGAGATGAAGAAGGTCTACCCATCAATGCTGGTTTGATGGGAATGTGCTATTTTTAGAGCATATTGTAACAGAATCACAGGCACTCTCCGTACCAGACAACAAGAGTGTGCAGAAGTCATCCATGTACATTCTCAAGTCTAAGTTTACCTGCATCACGTGCTTGCTGCTTCTAAGAATTTTTGACTGAGAAACATGATAAATAAGATTGCCAAGCTGAGCTACAGGATGGAAGAAAATGATACTCACAATACCATCCAGTTGACAAGTGGCCTGGCCACAATCTATAGAGGAAGGCATTGTGAGGAAGGGAAAGTACCAACAATGCTAAAACGGAATGGGTGGATGGATGGATGGATGGATGGATGGATAGATAGATCTATAGAGGAAGGCATTGTGAGGAAGGGAAAGTATCAACAATGCTAAAACTGAATGGATGGATGGATAGATGGATGGATAGATGGATGGATGGATGGATAGATCTATAGAGGAAGGCATTGGGAGGAAGGGAAAGTATCAACAATGCTAAAACTGAATGGATGGATGGATGGATAGAGAGGTAGATATTTAAATTATGAAATTAATGAAATTAAGTATTTAATGACATTAGATAGTATAATTTAAATAGCTCATTGGATTTGTTTTAAAAATGCCTAACATTGGTATTCTGTCTGGACTCCACCCTGGCAATAGCCTGGCCCACTATAAGAGAGGCTGCTCACCCCCTCCTCTCTCTCTTACTCTCTTGCCCCTCTCTCTCCACATGGTCATGGCCAGCCTCTATTTCTCTCTGCCTTTCTCTGCCTCTACTACTCTCTTAACTCTCCACCCCCATTCCCTAAATAAACTCTATTCCATGCTATACTGTCATGTGGCTGGTCCCTCCGGGAGAAGGGATGCCTTGGCATTCCCTTCCTCTACACCTCACCACACCCCATAGAACATTTTCTTAGAGCTCTTTATCTTTTTATAATCACAACACTTAAAAAATAAAAATGCTTATCTCTTTGGCTCAGACAGTCTCTATTTTCAAGTTTGTTTGGTTTTTTTTTTCAGGCTGGCCTCGAACTCACAGAGATCTGCCTGCCTAGCTCTCCTTAGTGCTGAAATTAAAGGTGTACATCACCACTGCCTGGCTATTTTCAAGTCATTTTTATGCCCCCCAGCTGAGGGTGTCACTGGTCAGAACACTTGTTCTCATTACTCAGATGAAGGATGAGTTTGAATTGGAGTGTTCTAGTTTGACCTCAAGATGAAAGCGCCTCTTTCCTTTTCTTTTTCCTTTATCTTTCTCCTTCCTGGAAAATATTTATTTTCTAATTTGTTTCTTCTTTTCTCCAAAAGTGATCACTTAGTGTTCTTCCACACGAAGTAAGACCAGGCCATGGAAGCAACTCCTACTGGGGACAGTGAAGGATTTAGTGACATACCTGCTGTGGTAGGGCTGAAGGACTTAACGTCACTTATCACTCATGTCTCATTTTTTATACTACCATTTGGGTTTAAAAAAAAAATACTGGGATAATTCTCCATAGCAAAGATTGGTCAGAAATAAGAGAAAGTTATTCTAAAAGAGAAGGGTAAGGAACTTTTTCCACCCATGGAATGACAGATAGAACACAGAACTTGTCTTAGCCTGCCCAGGAGGAAATGGCCAGGAAGGATTTCCAGAGGACATGACACGGGGTCTGAGTCTTTAAAATGAAGAGGAATTACTAGAAGTGTGCGTATACATGTGTGAGAGCGCAAGCAGAAGTACACATGTAGTATGTGCATGTGTGTGCTAGGATGGGGGCAGAGTAGGCGTCCCACAAAGATCTGTGTAAGCAGAATGAATGCACACTAAGGCATGAACCAGCTTGGAGATCTTATTTAGAGAAGTAAAACTCCAGAAAGGGACTAAATGCCCAACTATGAATAGCTCTGCATGGAATACTGAAAATATAATCCTATTATAAATAGGGAGAAAAAAACACAGCTACAGGCTTCTAAACACCTGGCCCCACCTGGAGCCTCAGGGACAGCAGCATCCAAAGCCCAAGGAAAAAACAAAGCAAAACACCATATCTATTTTTTTCTACTAATGTTTATTCCCTCGGTGATCTTGTCTAACCCTGAGACTTTAAATATTACCACCTTGAGCCACACTTTCTCTCCAGCCTTATCTACCTCCTGAACTCCCATACCCTCCCCCTTATGGTCCCCAGTTAGGTTCTAATGGAGACCATGAACAAAGGCTTAGTGCAGAAATCCCCTGGGAGCTCTCCTCTCTTCTACCTCACCCAGTTACAACTCTAACCTCCTAGTTCCTCAATATGAACCAGTGTCTTTGTCACCTTATCTCATATGCCAGGAAATCTGAGTCCTTCTTTTTTTTTTTTTCCCCCCCTGAGACAGGGTTTCTCTGTGTAGCCCTGGCTGTCCTGGAACTCACTCTGTAGACCAGGCTGGCCTCGAACTCAGAAATCCGCCTGCCTCTGCCTCCGAAGTGCTGGGATTAAAGGTGTGTGCCACCACCGCCCGGCCTCTGAGTCCTTCTTAAAAGTCTAATCAGAAACAGTGTCTCATCACCAACATTACTGACTCGGAACAAGCAGCTGTCCAACTGTCATCAGCCACCAGGTTATCACAGTTGTCTCCCCACTGTGCCCCTGTATGTAGGTGCACCCCTGTAAGAACTCTCCACGTCTCCTCACAGCTGCTCCCATCTCACTGGGAGAAGAGCTCTTCCTGTTCCCTGAGCTGGCTCTCTAACCCTTCTAGCTCTCTAACACATCTCTGCCTGGCCTATTCTTGCTCTTCCTCAGATGCTTCATGCACAAATGACACCTCAAGATGCACACCATAGCTGTCCTGCTGCATGGAAAGCTCTCCCCACAGTGCTCCTGTCCTAGCTTCTGTCAAGTCTCCATGAAGTTTTATCTCTGGGGTCTTTTTGATCACTTTATAGAAAATAGCAGCCAGCAGGGTGTGGTGGTGCTGTCTGTAATCCTGGCACTTGGCAGGAGGATCAGAAGTTGAAGGTTAGCCTCAGCTACATAGTTTGAGAATGGCCCAGACTATGAAATTCTGTTTCCAACATAAATAAATAAACAAAAGCTGGGCAGTGGTGGCGCACGCCTTTAATCCCAGCACTTGGGAGGCAGAGGCAGGTGGATTTCTGAGTTCGAGGCCAGCCTGGTCTACAGAGTGAGTTCCAGGACAGCCACAGCTACACAGAGAAACCCTGTCTCAAAAAACCAAAACCAAAACAATAATTAATAATAATAATTAATAAATAAACAAACAAATACCAGCTTGTCCTAGCTTCACTTCTACTGAGGCAGTGGTACCTTCAACAAAAAAGTGATGTAAGAGAGATGCTTGGCTGACAGTTTCTAACTTTGGTCCTTCACTTCAGAGAAGCCCAAAGCCTAGGAACCTAAGCAGCAGATCACATCCCATCATCCCAAGCGCAGAGAGACATGCAAGCATGCTTGCTTGCTTGTGCTTAGTTGTCTCGCTCCACACTTCTCTAGTCTAGGAACGGGGAAAGCCCCGGCCCAGCAGGATGGGACCTCTCACAAATACTAACCCACAATCCAGACAGTGTTCCACAGGTATGTCCACAGGCCGCCCTGATACGCACAAATCCCCTCTTCCTGTGTTATTCTAACTTCATTATAATGACAGTTTAAAGTATCACTAACCATCACACAGCTTCAGAGACAGACAGACAGACAGCTGACTCTTCCTCTGTGATGTACTCTATTTTACTCAATATCACCACACAGGTATGTATGTGTATGAACATATCTATACCTATATCCATAACTCCGTGCCACTAGAATATGAGCTCCGTATGGGCTGGCACTGGGTCTGTTCTCATTTGCTGCTGTCTCCCTAGCTCTTCCTACAAGGTAGCACTCAAAGCCAGTGAATATGCTGGTCTGCCCTTTGATGTGATAATTCAGTTTCCTTCTACCTCTGGCCCCTCACATTCAGAGTCCCAGGCATTCTGAGAGCAGATATCAGGACCCCTTCATCTCATCCTTCATCTTCCTCTTTGTATCCCATATGCCCAGAGCGGCCTCTGGTAAACCAGGCCATTTTCTTCATTAAAGGCGGAAAAAGAGGTTTCACTGATCCTTTTATAATGTTGAGACATAAAATAATACAGAAATAGGCAGCTGTTTTACACTTTCTCCAATCACGGTCTCTCTAATTTACCTTCTGTTCCAATGACAAGGACAGAGTAACCAAGTCGTTCACACAAGAAAACTAATCTGAAGGAAGTCACTCGCTCTGCGCTGCATGCAGTGCAAAGTCCACCTATCACCTTGCCGCATGGGGCGTGCGTCTCAAAGGGACCAGAAGTAGAGTTCTTGTGAACACGGACACATTTTCCTTATAGACATCTGCAGTAAGTCTTTTAACCAAAATAACCCTGGAAAACCTGCATGAAGTGGGGCAAATGGGAGAAGACAGATTCCCACCGTGCCTTTGGTGTGTGCATGCGCCTGGTCCTTCCTTATCTCTGACCGCTCTAGTCACTGTGTGCTCTCATCTCAGCTGCAACCCCGCTGTCTTGGCTGACCTGACCTTAACTTTTCAAAAACAGACTGGTTTTGTCTCTTTTCTTATCATTATACATAATACTTACTCGCATGCTCTTTTTTTTTTTCCAGAGATGCTTAGCAATCAATTCTTAAAGGTTTAGCTTCACAGAATAAAACACTTTTTGATCTCTAGAGAGGTTTCCTCAAATTCTGTTCCTCACTCACAAAGCCAGCCGCAGCAACGCGTTTTCTAGTGTTTTCTTTCTCTCCTTCTGCATTTCTGTTTCCTAACATCTCACTGACTGGCCCTCCCTCATTGAGCAGTCGGCTGCCCTCCGTGGCACCTGTGATTTACTGAAGCAGCTACCATTTGTCAGCTTTATCGTTCATTCTGCGGAGTGCCATTTGCAGTTATGTTTCCTTTCAAGGCCCGACACCGCACTTGGCATTGGAGATGCAAGGAGAATAAATGAAATGTAAATCTAAGGGAAATTACCTTTGAATGGCATATGGCGCCTCTTCCCACAAAGAGTTCAAAGCTGCCTGTTCATTCACAAATCCAGAGACCCCAAGTTGCGTTATTCATAGACTCACCCACGATATAAAGTTGTTATAAATTTAACATTTATATACAGAGTGGGTATTGGAACCTGAATGGCTCCTGTGTGCTTTATCTAAAGTCAAAACACTAGAGGGAATTTTAGTTGCTTTAAAAGATTTTATTTTTATTTTTATTTATATATGGAAGAACTGCAGATCTTTGGAGCAGAGATCATCTGGATTTTATAAGATCACCTAGTCAGTCAGTTTGGATTTTATTTGTTGAATCCAGAGTTTAACAGGAATGAACCCAAGTCTAAAATATGAGAATTCTGTACCTTTTAAGACTGTACATCCCTGAAGACATCTTTCTTGGTCATGGTCTGTGTATTAATAATTTCTACGGAATTTCAGGAGGGAAAATGATTTCATGTCAACAGCTTATACACCTACATAAAGGAGCCCACACAGATGCCCTTCTAGTGGTCTGTGAGATAACCTCTGTTCAAACACACACACACACACACACACACACACACACAGTGCTTTGTTGCTGTGCGTCAGAGTGCAAACTTTGCAAGGCTCCCTGTTTCCTTGCTAACCCTTCTCCTCAGAACCTCCCATTTGGGGAGGAAAACAAAAGAAGTATTAACCTAAAGGACTCCAAGAGGCAGCTCTTTCTATAGCTCTCACCACCTAGACTGGCTCTCACGCAGAGGGGAAAGATCGTTCCCCATCTCTTACTTAAAATTTATATGATTCAGACTCGCCTCGGGATGGGCCAGAATAAAGAGAGTGTTGCCAGTGACCCAGGGGAGCAAAGTTGGTCTCAGACTCTGCACTCAGAGGGATACACCTTTGCAGGTCTGCTACTGCTTAAAGGTGATCGGGGAGAGATTCCATTTTGCTGCAAAAATAATGCCAGAAGTCTTTGCCAGAAGGACGGAGAGAAGGCTCAGCAGCCTGAAGTCCCCAGTGCTCTTGCAGAGGACTCCAGAATTGATAGTGTGTTCCTAGCTCACACATGGTGGGCTCTCAACAGCCAGGAACTCCAGGTCCAGGGACTCCAAACCCCCTTTTCTGAGCTCTGCTGGCTCCTGTACACACATGGCACACATGCACACACTCAGGCACATACGCAGTAAACAAACAAAGAAACATTCACAAACAGAGTAGTCCTCAGGCTCAGCGCTCTTAGCTCACAGCAGTGACCGAGTTGGAACTCATGACTTATTTCTGCTTATTGGCTGGCAGTACTATTTTTACTTAAGATGTTGTTGATTTTACCTTTGTGATAATGGCTATAGTGTGAAGATGTGCCCCCAAATCCATATGTTAGTCTTAATTCTTCCATGCGACAGAATTAGGAAGCAAGCCCTAGTGAGCAGTGGCTTAAATACCTCTGGCATATAAATGCCTACTTATCCTCACAAGGCTGGATTTATAAGAGCAAGTTGTTTTAAAGCAGTGGTTCTCAGCCTGTGGGTTGAGACTCCTTGGGGAGGGACTGTGAAGCAACCCTTCCACAGAGGGGCACATATCAGATATTTACATGACTATTCTTAACAGCAAAATTACAGTTGTAAAGTAGCAACAAAAATAATGTGATGGCTGGGGGTCACCACACAACGAGGAGCTGTATTCAAGGGTCCCATGATTAGGGAGGCTGAGAACCGCTGTTTTAAAGGGAGGCTGAGAAGCGCTGGTTTAAAGGGAGGCCCTTGTGCCCTGACTCCTTCCCTTCCCTGAGCTGATATAGCAGGATGCCTCCCACAGCACCAGGCTTTTAGGATTTCCAGACTCCAGAATCATGAGCCAGACTAAACTCTGTTCTTTATAAATTATCCACTCTTTAACTACCAACAGAGTTATAGCAACAGAGAATATAACAAGATTTTAGTAAGGCAAGCTCTCCGTTTTAGTGAGGGTGTAGTAAATTTACAAAATTAATTTAAAATAAATGTGAACAGACAATACTTAGTAAACAGACAGAGGTGCTAAACATATATGAGAGTAGTTAAATGGCAGTACTGTGTATTGGTTTTTATCAAAATAATCTTTTCTCAGAATGGAAAAACATAGCCTTTGAGGTTTCCCAAATTTTCCTGATAACCCAAAGTATAGTCTGTGTGTAGTGTGCATGGTCCTTTTTAAGGAAAACAAAGGTATCAGCCACATAACCATGAAAATGAAAGGGATGCACCGGCTGTGTTCAGAAGTGAGGTGAGGCATGGTGCAGGTAACCGCCCATCCCGGGAGCAATCACAAGGAGAGGAATCACCTCTGGTGCAGAGTGAGGTGCCTCACACTGGGCTGCCTGGGACTAAGAGACAGACTACTGAAAAACGGCAATCCTGGGATAGACACAGAAGGCTGAGCGAAGACTTGAAGATAAAATCATGCTGATAATCCAATAAAGGGCAGAATTGCCACATCCACACCGCTTCTAACCTCTCCCACTGTCCGAGTCACCCATCGCCTACCTCTCAGCCACTCACTCCGCATTAGCCTTCATTGCATAAGGAGACCAGGAAACCCTGTTGGTTGGCCTTGCCCACTAAACCCCACCCTCTTGAGGATGCAAAGGCTATTGCAATTTGTACTCCTCATGCCGCCCCCCAACCTTGCTGTGTTCCTTTCGCCTTCCTTGGTTCCTTCACTCCTCTTCCCAGAAGCATTCTACACTCAGTAACAAGACTGCAGCCCGTCTCAACGCTACCCCTACGAAATTCCACAAAATTACCATAGACATTACTTAACGGGCCTAGAAAGATTTGATACAAATTCTCCCAGGCTACTAGACCCCAGAAATGAGACAGAGATTGATGAGGATTTGGAGAAAATGAAGTGGGCTTGCTCAAGGTCTAAAGTTTACAGGCAAAGACCAGAACTTGTAAGTGGGACGCGGCACTGATGGGAAGAGAGCAAGAACAGAATTTTAAGCATGTCAGAAGGTTTGGTAAGACCCCCTAGATATCATTTAGTCTTTTTCTTACCTGGGACTGTTGTTAGAATAAAATTTGACCACCTGGGGTTGAGTGAGCTCTGCACTGCAACATAGACATACACACCGGCAACTAATTGGAAGCGTTATTTGAGAACTCTTGAAAATTCGTTCCAAAATTAATGAGAGCATATAGTACATAAATATGCTCGGAGGGAGGTGAGAGGCACCGGGAGACATCTGAGATCGCATGCGAACGCAGCTGGTAAACAAGTCCACGACATGCATAAAAATGCTGGGGGGGGGTACAGTTGTGGGAACACCTCAGAGGAGCCTCAAAGCCCAGGGCAAGATTTTAACATTTTGCCAAATACCTTCAACTTCTATTGTGATACTAAACCAAGTCCTTGTGCCTAAATAAAAAGTCCATTTCATTTTCTCTTTAATTATATATATATCATGAGTGCTGAATGATAACCTTGCCTTTTTTTTGAAAGTGCCTTTTTTTTTTTTGTCTGTCATTGAGGATTTGAGAAATCTTCACATCTGAAACTGATGCCTTAACAATGTGCCAGTGCCCACAACTACCTTGGGGTTGCCAGTGAGCTTTACAGATGGGATGCAGGATAGGAGAGCAAGGAGACCTTGAACTCATTAAATGTTTTACGAGTGGTAACCATTTCCAGAAAAAATATATATAAATTTGTTTTCTAGATCCCCAGTTCTCTCTCTACACATGTCCGTGATGAAAGAGGCATGTATTCTTTTATCTTACTTACTCAGATCTGTGTCTCACAGAAAGACAGAGAAAACAGAAGACAATTTGTAACAATCCATGCACTGCTTCCAATATTAAGTTACATTATAAAGCAAATTTGTGCTTTGATCAGAAACCATCCAAAGCAAACGCAATTGCACAATTAATATACCAGCTCAATGCTAAATACAGCGGGGTAGGTGAGTGTCGCAGAGCAGCCAGCCTTTCCTGCTTCTAGGGCTTGATGGTTTCATTTTCACTAAACATAAAGGCACTGGGCTCCCTTTTACTCCATTGCAATACACAGAAACGTCCACATCTCCAGTACCCAGCAAAGACGGAAAAGAGGAACGGTTAACACAGAACCAGAAGGAAACAAGGTTCTGGAGTCTAGCAGCGTCTGACAGCCATGACAGAGAGGATGGCTTTATGCGATAACTAGGGCTTTGGACCCAAGCCATAAAACAGGAAGGAACACTCATCTCGACAGCTTAGAACACACAGTCCGCTTTGAAAACGCATGGTCGGCTTCTTTACCTGTCTGTAAGGAGCCGCAGACACCGTGCTTTCCTGACTAATATATGGTTTGTACAATTAAAGTTGCTTTTTGAAAGCTCTTTGAATCTCAGAGCACATAGAAACATCCTTTACTGAGGCCTGAATAGGAGCAATCAGGTAGAATAAGGCTGCACCTGAGCTCATAGATCATTTGTTTTATGATTTACTTAATTCATCATAATATTTACACTACTGCTTGCTCCCAAACAGTATTGATCAGTGCTTTCCCAATGCAGGTTAGTCAGGTCTGGATCGAACCTGTCTCTGCCAGTAACAGTTTCTCTGGGAAACGGTTCTATTTAAAATGGTTCATAGGCCATCTAGTTATTTGTTCATTGTTAGGCATGGTGGGAGAGACTACAATGGAGCAGCAGTCTCAGCTGGCTGCTGGAAGTAAGACCAGGGCTGGTATTATTAAAAGGATGGCTTGTATAGTCTATGCCCTATGGAAAATAGTTTGACAATACATCTTGACCCAGAACTTATTAAAAAATCCATTACCTTTTTAATTCAGGTTTATAATGCCCTTTGGAATTTCAATTTAGGCATCTCTTACCAAAATAATAGATAGCTGATTACTGAACATGGGAAATTCAGCCTCTCATATTGACAACTCTCTTACAGGAGGTTTTTAATTTATTATTGACAAATTCATGCTCTTGGAGGCAGGCAGGCAAGCAGGGAGAGGGAAGGAGAGAGAGAGAAAGAGAGAGAGAGGGGGAGGGAGAAAGAGAGAGAGGAAGAGAGAGAGAGAGATTTCTTCTTTTCCTTCGGAGTAAATCTTAGATCAACTCTGCCTTGCTTCTGTTACTCTTTCCACGGTGTGCCAACTCTATTTCCAGAATCATTTATCTTTGCCTAACAGCACCCATATCCACCCACGAGACTACTCACGGAAGCTGCCCCCGAAGGCCACTTTACGAACTGTACACACTCATTGAGACTCGGAGGCCCATACCTTCGGCCTAGCTCAGATAGTTCCAGTACCTATGTGAAGCACCTCACGCAGCCTGACCTATGTGAAGCACCTCACGCAGCTTGACCTATGTGAAGCACCTCACGCAGCCTGACCTATGTGAAGCACCTCACACAGTCTCAGCCTCTCCTCAGGCAGCACTGTGCTTAGTGAAAATCAAGCATCTTCCTCACCCCACCCCACCCCTGCCCCCCACTCCTGGCTCTTGACGCAAGACAAGCACCTGCCCCATTATAAATGGCAGTAACCTACTTTGATGCCGTTTCTTCTTGGACCTTCCTATGTGCTTACACTCAGTGGAGCTAGCTAATAAAGGTATCAGGGTTGCTCTGCCACCAGCCCTCTGTGTCACTGCCTGGGCCTCTGTGTGATGGCACTGACTGCCCCCTGCTTTCTCCAAGCTTCCTGCCCCAGTGTTTTAGGTCCCTTCTGCAGTACACTAATGCAAAAGGCATTAGTTGGCTTAAGCAACGCAGCTGCGTCCGCCCTGCATCACTGAGGAGGTGGAGAGTAAACACAGTTCTGCTGCGGTCTTTCAGACTGGTTCTCCTGCGGTCTGTGATCGCATTAGCCAGTTGCTGCGGCTGCTGGGTGATTTCATCGCTGCTCTGCTGAGGAAGCAGACCTGGTAGAGAAACAACGCAGAAAGAAATGCAGTGTGGCTACAGGTGTAGACTCCTAGTCACGCTCTTTTGGACCATAGGTTCTTTAGATGCATCAATTGGGCCAACATATATAACATAGATTTATGTCACAGATTTATTATTAGTGAAGAAAACGTCAGAAGAGTAGGTCTATCCCTATGGGAGTCTAGTGAATGAAAAAATTATTGTTTAAATGTATAGATAGATAGATAGATAGATAGACAGACAGACAGACAGATACTTGTGAGAGGAAAAAAATGGCTAGAAAAATCAGTTCTGTGCCTTTCAGGTGGAGAACTCATTCATGTCTGGTTTTTGTGAATGGCCAAGCTTCCTTGCTTTAGCCTGGCTTTCCCTGGAGGGCCAAGGCTGTCCATGTGATTTCCATTTAGCATGAGTGCCCTAGGGGCAGGATTGATGTCTTTTGGGGAGGGGAGAGTGCTTCAAACTCTTAGCACTTAGGCTACATTAGCTTATGCTAACTATTCATCATTAAAACAGCTGAACAAAAGAAAGTGCCCATTTGCCTTAAGCAGCTTTCCTCCACTGAGGCTCCCTCCTTGCGTTACTCTTTCTTGAAGAATGTGATTTTGAGGACCTTCATTGTGGCTCTGCTTGGGCAAGTCGAAGTACTGGAGTTCAGGCCCCAAGACCTACAAGAAGGTGAATGTGGAGAACAGACTCCCAAACCGCTGTTGTCTGACTGCCCTGAGTGTGTGGTGCCATGCACACACCCACACCGACACAAAAAGTGATAGATTGTAAATTAAATTTTTTATTAAAAAGAATGTGAATTTCCATACATTTCAGCCACTTCAGTTTTTCTCCTTTACAGTGCCCTTCATTGTTATCAAAAGGCACCTTGTGCATCAACATGGGATGGGGGTTGGATATTTTCCAAAATGCCTTTCAACTAAGAGAAAGAAGCAGTGAGAAGATGGGAAATAGGTGATGAGAGACAGGGGCAAAGCTGGCCAAACCTGAGATAGTCAAAGTGACATTCGCAGAGTACACAACGGAATAAATAGTGAGAAGAAGCTGGGTGAGGACAAGGCTGGATAAGTTAAACCAGAGTGGGCCGCCAGGATGCCTGAGTAGACAGGATAAGGCCTGCTACAACGGTCTGAATATTCTTGACCCAGGGAGTGGCACTATTAGGAGATGTGGCCCTGGTGGAGTAGGTGTGTCACTGTGGGTGTGGGTTTTAAGACCCTCATCCTAGCTGCCTGGAAGCCAGTCTTCTCCTAGCAGCCTTCAGATGAAGATGTAGGACCCTCAGCTCCTCCTGCACCATGCCTGCTTGGATGCTGCCATGCTCCCGCCTTGATGATAATGAACTGAACCTCTGAACCTGGAAGCCAGTCCCAATTAAATGTGTCCTTATAAGAGCTGCCTTGGTCATGGTATCTGTTTACAGTAATGAAAATTTAAGACATCCACCTTAAGTTAAACACATGAGTTGGTGCATCAGGGTAGGTGTGTAGGAGAGCACTCACACTCAAAGTCCTGTGGACATCTTTTAAGAGTCAGAGACCTGACAAAATAAGAATGAACAACCCACACTGGTGGGTGTGATTCTGTTTAAAAAATGGGTTTTTATTTTGCTATGCGTGGTCATTAACGTACAGTTGTAATCCCAGCACTCAGGACATGAAGGCAGAAGAATGCTGAGGTTCAGACTTCTCTAAACTACATGGGATGATTGTGTTTCAATCTTCCACCTAAAATAATAAACTGAAAAGAAAGAGAGAGGGGATTCTTATTTACCTCAAGCAGTCACAGAGGCTGATCAAACTCAACAGTTTGTGTGGTGAACTCTATGAAGGTAAGTTATACTCAGACATGTCGACAAAGAACATCTGGAGAAGAAAACAAAAGCTTGAAGGTAGGTTAGCCCATTTTTACAAATCCTTTGGCAGAATGGTGGTGTCTTCTCACACCCCATGAAAATTTTGCCATCATAGCAGACACTTCTTTTTAATCCAGGGTGCTCAGTGCAGGATCTCCTGTTACCATGGCTCAGTAGCACCAGCCAGTCCCTAAAGAGCTTAAGGATCTAAAGACTACAAGAGGTAAACCTCACATCAGGTTTAAGAAAGCAGCTACAGCCAGCCTTGTATGGCATTGCTATTGCCAAGAGCTTTGTTCAGCACTTCATCTGCTCAGCACATGTATTTTTATTATCTTTATGTCTCAACTAAGGAAAGAGCCTCCAAAAGACTGTGTTTTAAACATCGGACCCACATCCATGCATCTTATAAGCAACAGAACTGGGGTCCAAACCCAGAGTGTGTGATCTTACCAACTAAACTTTTGAAATTGAGCGTAATAATCTTCTTAAATACCAACACCTTTTTAGAAGCTGAAGAATAGTGAAGATCATTTTCCTTGGCCACATGCTAATTTTTTAATCAAAGTTAATATATACCTAATTTCCTCCAGTGAGAAATGCTCATTGGTAAGCTTTAATGAAAAGTTATATTGCTATATTTTTTTCTCTATGATAAAGCTTAGATACTGCTTAAGCTGTATGTAAGCAGAGTCAACCCATCCAACAAAAATGTATGATGAGTTCAATTATGTCTTTGGGTCAACCTCTAGCTATGTACTTATTACCAAAACTATAGGAGATAATATAAAATAAAAGAGAGGCAAGTTAGCTCAAATAGTGATGTCAGATTCTGTTGCAGGAAATATTAAAAAACAACAACAACAAAAACAAACAAAAAAACCGGGCATATACCTGCACTTGTGCCCACAACTCTCTGCCCTAGCAGCCTGGCTGTCCATGCACTGGTGGGCAATAGCCAACCTGTTTTTATCCCGTGGAGACTCTGACTCAGACCTCCAAAATCTCTCCACCCAACTCGCTAAGTTCCCACTGGTGGGTGGGTCGTTACCATGCCAACCCCACACTTCAAATCCCCCCACGGCCTTTTTGGTGCATCTCAGGCAAGGCAAACCCACGCTTTGCCACCTTACCTTTCTCTCTTGAACCTGGACAAGCCACTGCACAAAGGGAAAACACAACATAAACTTACTTCAGAAATGATGGAAACTCAATCGCTGGGAGCAGGAACTAAAATCCTAATTTTGTAAGCCTTATTAAATCTAAATCCTCTGGTGGCAAATCCTCATGGATCTGCCATTGGAACTGGGAGACACTCATAGCTACATACTCATGCTATCACTGTCCAAAGTAGACTTAACTCTCTCCTGCTTCCTCTCTTCCTCTGCCCAACCCGGAAGTCTGCCTACTCACCCAGTGATTAGCTCCTTTAGTCACTAGGGGATTGGTTCACAAGAAGTCACCTGAGTATGACTCACTCCTTATCTGCAGCCCTCCCAGGAGAGCGGAATTAGCATCCACGTACAAATAGCACTAGGCCCATCCACAACAAGATGCTACTTCACCCTAGTAGGCCAAAGTTTTATCAAGTATTGACCCTAATTTGTGACCACTGTATTTAATGATTACTTCTGTTCTAGTAGGACAAAGGCCATGGGGGATTTGAAGTGTGGGGTTGGCATGGTAACGACCCACCCACCAGTGGGAACTTAGCGAGTTGGGTGGAGAGATTTTGGAGGTCTGAGTCAGAGTCTCCACGAGATAAAAACAGGTTGGCTATTGCCCACCAGTGCATGGACAGCCAGGCTGCTAGGGCAGAGAGTTGCGGGCACAAAGGCAGGTATATGCCCGGTTTATTTTTTGTTGTTGTTTGTTTTTGTTGTTGTTGTTTTTTAATATTTCCTGCAACAGAATCTGACATCACTATTTGAGCTAACTTGCCTCTCTGTTTAATAATTCGACTGTTCTAATACACAGCTTATATGGCATTTAAGTCACAAAAGGGTCAGCATTGAGGCAAACTTTCCATGGAGGTAAATTACACTAGGAAAAGAAGTAAAATCGCTTCCACACCTGTCAGGCTAACACTAATCAAAACTGATGTTAATGAGCTCAGTGTTGATATGGTTTGTCCAGCATCAGGGAAACGTGATTTGCTTGACCTGGTAGGTTCTTAGAACCCCAGTTTTTGCAAATAAGATTTCATCCTCAATCAAATGGACAGTAAATGGTGGAGACAGATATTACAACAGAAATTGTGACCAGAAAAAGCAAGGGACTCAGCTTCTAAATACTGCATGGCAGCACGTGTGGGAGTGGGCTTTGACACTGACTATTCTGGAACCTCTCTGATCATCATCAGCTGGTAACCTGAGCTGAGCCTCCATCTCCTAATCTATAAAGTGAAACCACTACAGCTTTGCAATACTGGCCCGAGAAATGAACTGTATGATGTAGATAAAGTTTCTGATGCCAGGGATATCCTCTGGGGCAGTGGGCGGCTGGGGGATGACCTACTACCATTCATTGGAATCCAATGAGTAGATGGACGCTTATTGTAGCCCTATGCCATAGCCAGGTGTTTTACAAACATTATTTACTTAGCTTTCTAGTAGCTCCATAATATCAGTTTTATTGTTCTTGTTTTAGATAACAGTGATTCAGAGGATCTATGCAAGCAACCCAGAGTGTGGATGGGCAGCAGCCTGATACACACACTAAGACTCCCAGACTGAAGTTCCCACTCTTTCTCAGCATTGCTGAGGCTAATGCTAGCCTCGCCATCACTGATGAAAAGCAAGACAGAGCTGTGACATCACCCAGTTTAATAACTGACTGTCCATGAGAACGACTGTCTTAGTCAGGGTTTCTATTCCTGCACAAACATCATGACCAAGAAGCAAGTTGGGGAGGAAAGGGTTTATTCAGCTTACATTTCCACACTGCTGTTGATCACCAGAGGAAGTCAGGACTGGAACTCAAGCAGGTCAGGAACCAGCTGATGCAGAGGCCATGGAGGGATGTTCCTTACTGGCTTGCTTCTCCTGGCTTGCTCAGCCTGCTCTCTTATAGAACCCAAGACTTCCAGCCCAGGGATGGCACCACCCACAAGGGGCCCTACCCCCTTGATCACTAATTGAGAAAGTGCCCCACAGCTGGATCTCATGGAGGCACTTCCCCAACTGAAGCTCCCTTCTCTGTGATAACTCCAGCCTGTGTCAAGTTGACACACAAAACTAGCCAGTACAACGACTCAATATAAACAAGATGATTTCTTCACCATCCACTACACTGCAGGCTCTACAAGAAGGTCTGCAAGTGAACACATTGGGTTTTAGGAGCAGTGTCTCCCTCCAGGGCAAGGGGCAGACAGAGAATGGTAGTGTCTCCCTGAAAGCCAAGGACAGAGTTTCTTACTGCTCAATGTAAGATATCTGTGCTCCCCATGTCTAAGGCCTCTCTTCTACAATACAGCTCACTATGTGTGCAGGAATTATCTGGCCCACTGTTCACTGCTGCATGAGAACTAGGGCCCAGGAGCCAGCCCAAGGAAAACAACAGGTACTTGTGACTGCATCAGAGTGAATACCAAACTATGTTGTGAGTCTCCTAGTTCATGTACCATGAGTGCTGGGTTACAGGCAGGTCCCAAAAGACCAGAGTCCCGAAAGGATAGTGAGATAATCTGTTAGCTTGTGAGGATGGCAAATATCTGGTGCTTTAGAGTTCTTAAAAGCTTCCCCCTACCCTCTGCCACACACCCTGGAAATGTGCACTCCTGGGAAGCAGAGCCTTGGTAATGTCTAAGATACTGCCTGTTCAACCACAGATAGACAGATAAGCCATGGGACAAAAAGAGTCTTCCAAAGCCAAGACTGTTGTGGAAAGAGACCTCACAAGGTCAGCTTGGGCAATAGAGGGCTCTGAGTCAAAGAGCAAGTTCTCAATTGATGTTTGTTAAGTCAGTGGGAGAAAATAAGTATATGCTATTTCCTCAGAGCCACAAATGACCAGAAACTGGGATACTGTCATGTCTCTCAATGTACAATTGCATCAACTCTGCTTTGACAGCAGAGACCTCACAATTCTGAAAGTCAAATCTGAATGACTGTTTTTGTTCATATGTCTTTAAACTCATGTGAAATTATTACAATAGAACTCATTTCTGGGAACTCAGACACCCCCAAGAAGCAACTTTGTTTTTCTTTTTTAATATCTTATTTTCATATTCTCTTTATATCCCATTGCAGCCCCCACCTGCTTCCAGTCCCACCCCTACAAATCCTAGCCCTCCTGGCCCCCTCCCCTTCTCCTGAGAGTAGAGGAAGCCCTTCCTTGGGTACCACCCCACCCTGGGACATCTGGTCCCAGCATGTCTAAACACCAAGAATCAACTCTTGGTATCACATTCTTCCCACAGAGCTAGGTTACTTCTTTGTGCCATGAGCTGGGTTCACTTACAACATCACTGTGAACCGTGTGCCACTACAAGGCATCAGGAAGCCCCTATTCTGCCTCAGTCTTCACAGGACTTTGACCAGGTCACATATAGTAGTCTACTTCCTGTTGCCAATAACATGATAAAATGTTCTAGTTTGGGGTTCTAAAGGTCCAAGATCTGAGGGCTTTGTCTAGTGATAGCAGAGGCTCAAAATGATTCAGAGCGTTACAGGGCAAGAGATGGGGAAATTTGTGTGCATGCATGTCATGTCTGCCTTCTGATCTCTTCCACTGGGATTCATGTTACCAATCCAGTCACTTCTTCAAAGACTCACCTCCAAACACCATAGGTGGATTAAGTTCCTACCACATTAGCATTTCACAATGGGCATTGAGTTTCAACACTTGAACTTGGGAGGCCAAAGCCCTTTACCAGCTCTTGTCCTATTTGCCACAAAAATACAGGATATGGGAGGCAGCTATGAATGGTGAAACATGGAAACAAACATTCCCTGAGCGACAAAAATGTGGCTCACTCTAAGAGGTGTTGGCAAGCTAACTGATCGGTATTAACAGATAATCTCCAAGCTTGAGGATATGCAGGCTCAAGTTTGCTCACTATACCATGAAGTGGAAATTTCTGGTTGTGTTATGTGATGCAGATTCATGGGATGTTTTACTGAAGCAGACTCACTGATGTTTTGCTGAAGCAAGACCCCAGAGAGGATACATGATGTTTGGAGAGAGAGTAAGTATGACCCAGGAGACAGTGACAGGGAGCTTGCATTGCTAGCCATGCAGAACCTTTCATTGGTCTTACATCTTTACTATCTTCACTTTGTTGAGAGGGGTATGGCAGAGAACTTCTCCCTGAATTTCTGCTGGTTATGGTTGCTCCTACTTTCTCATGATATGGCAGAGGCCTGACTGTTTCTGCTGGATCATGCTGCCACTGCTGAGGTTTGAAGAACTGGACTGTTGGTATCCTGAAAACAGAGATTAGAATCTCCCTGAAGGACTACATCTAAACAGGTCTCCATCCCATTGTCCTATTTACCATCTTTTCTCCCCTCCCTTTGGATGATAGGCTAGAAGGGTGTTGATGCATTGAGAACCCTTATTAAAATAAGTTTTGAAAAATCTAAGCCTACAGTATCATAGTGGGAAAGGCTGGGAGACAAAGAGAAGAGGAAAGGAAGAAGGACAAAGGCAATAGAGGAGAAGGACCTCAACAATTAGTGTGGACAGTCGAGTGGTTAGCCAGAGCTGGACCTGTCTTCTCTCAAAGCTAAAAGTTTAGGCTGGTCCATCTCTAAAAGGCTTAAAACTGACGGGCACAGTTCAACAGACGTGGTTTTCTCACCAAGTTTTGTGGACTTTTCTCCAGCTGCCTCCAACAGTCTGTCACATCAGAAAGCAAATTCCAGGCTGGGCTACAGACGGGCCCACTGCCCAGAACATGCACTTTCATGTATGTCCACTGTAGATGAATGTTTGCTTCTCTCTGGACCTAGTCCACAAACTAAAAACATGAATGAATAAATAAATAAATAAATATGCAAACAAACAGAATTTAAAATAATTTAGCAGCCAGACATATGTAAGTTTAGTAGTTAACTGTCTTCCACTTTTATCTACTTTAGAGTACAAGCCCACATGCCAGAACACTCCTAAGACTTTCTTTAACATACTTCTCTTTCATATTGGCTAAAACACAGTTTTCATCATGTATAGAAGTCTTGAAATTTTGCAAAAACCTAAGCCCAAGAAACCTAAAGGTTCTATTGACAGTTTTCTCCCTGCCTTGAGTTCCTGCCCTGGCTGTCCTCTGTGACAGAGATCTGAGAGTTTTAAGATGAGATAGACTTTTTTTCCCGAAGTCGCTTTTGCTCATGATATTGTATCACAGTAGTAGACATAGTGTCAGAAATATTGTAAATTATAATTTCTTTTAGCATTTTGACAGGACACTATAGACAAGGTTATTAATAATTAAGTAACTCATTAAGGTTGTTAATACACTTGAACATATGTAGCCGTCAAAGACACGTGTGCTAAAGGATCAGTCACCAGCCCATGCTGCTATAGGAAGGTATGTGGGGCCTTCTGAAAGGAAGTCAGGTCACTGGAGCGGTTCCCTTAAAGGGAGTTTAAGATTTCTGACCCTGCCATCTTTCTTGTTCCTCGGCAACTGCTCTAAAGTAGGAACTGGTCCCCCTACACTGGTTCTCAACCTGTGGGTTGCAACCCCTTTGGTGGTTGAACAACCTTTTCACATGGGTCACCTAAGACTGTCAGAAAATACAGACATTTACATTACATTTTACATTATGGTTCTTAACAGTAGCAAAATTATAGTTAAAGAAAACAGGTCTAGCAAAACATGAGAAGCAAGCCAGTAAGGAACATTCCTCTGTGCCTTTCTGCTTTGGGTCCTGCCTTCAATTCCTTCTCTGACTTCCCTTCATGATAGACTATAAGCTAAACTAAACCCTCTCCTCCCCAAGTTGCTGTTGGTCATGCTATTTTATCATAGTAATAGAAGCCCTAAGACACTTAGAGATAATTATTAACTTGCTGTTTCTTTATGTAACAAAAACTTTAGGCCAATTTTAAAGGAGTGTTCTAAATTCTGTATTTTCTATATTACCAATTATTTAAAGTGCTTAGAGCTATTACACTGGTATATTTAGTAGTACTGCATTTTGAACACTAATTGGTTAGTTGACATTCCTGTCAATTTGAGGGTGAGTAACTTTGTAATGAAAAGAGGTTTCTTTTGGCTCATAGTTCTGAAGGTCCAAGGTCACAGCCATGCCTAACTAGTGAAGACCTTTTTTCTAGAAGTGTCCTAAAGTGGTATGAGATATCAGATGGGAAGAGGCAGGAAACATGGTGTGTCTGTCTCCTTGTCTCACTCCCTTTCCTAATGAAGTTTCCAGGTTCAGTCATAAGAACTGATAATCTTATCTAATTCTGATAAAGTCCAAAAGGCCTATCCCTAGACACTTTAATCATATTAAGATTGTATACTTTTAATTCCTTACAACAAGGATTAAAAATTTCAACACAGAAATTTAGGGAGATACACTTAAACCACAGAATTTTGCTCCTGAACTACAAGTTGCATGTCCTGTCAACAAATTAAAAAAAAAAAAAAAATGCAGATATTCCATCCCAAAGCCACAAACTCTTAGCATTAATTTAAACACTCAGTGCTCCCTGACACTCAAGGTGAATTCTTTGAGCTATAAAATCAAAAAACAAGCTACATCTTCCAAGATATAGTGGCAGGATTTGGGTGGCCCCACCTGGATGGCTTGGTCTGTTCCTGGCCACTTGGGCTGCATGACACTGTCTACTGCTCCCTCTAGCAGATGTATGGCAACTGACACCTCCAGCTTTCTGAGGTCCCCACTGCAGCTGTACTCCCCCAGCTCCATGGCAAACCACCCTACTGTGTGGCAAATGTCTGCCCTGTCTATCAGGTTTATGTCTGAAGTCTGGGGGGCTACTGTGGAGGGTATTGTTAACCTAATTTCTTCCTCAGCCTGTTTATCCTTTGTGTAGAGAGAGGCCACTGATTTGCTTTAGTTAATTGTATATCCAGCTACTTAGCTGAAGTTGTTTATCAGGTTTAGGAATTCTCTGGTGGAATTTTGGAGGTCACTTAAATATATTATCATATCATCTGAAAATAGTGATAATTTTACTTCTTCTTTTCTAATTTGTATCTCTTTGACCTCCTTTTGTTGTCTAATTGCTCTGGCTAGGACTTCAAGTGTAATACTGAATAGGTAGGGAGAGAGTGGGCAGCCTTGTCTAGTCCCTGATTTTAGTGGGATTGCTTTAAGTTTCTCTTCATTTAGTTTGATGCTGGCTACTGGTTTGATACATATTGCTTTTACTATGTTTAGGTATGGGCCTTGAATTCCTGATCTTTCCAAGACTTTTACCATGAGAGATGTTGGATTTTGTCAAATGCTTTCTCAGCATCTAATGAGATGATCATATGTTTTTTCTTTGACTTGTTTATATAGTGAATTACATTGATGCATTTCTGTATATTGAACCATCCCTGCATCCCTGGGATGAAGCCTTGATCATGGTGGATGATTGTTTTGATGTGTTCTGAGATTCAGTTTGCAAGAATTTTATTGAGTATTTTTGCATCGATATTCATAAGGGAAATTGGTCTGAAGTTTTCTTTCTTTGTTATGTCTTTGTGTGATTTAGGTATCAGAGTAATTGTGGCTTCATAGAACGAATTGGTAGAGTACCTTATGTTTCTATTAAGTGAAAGATCTGTATGATAAGAACTTCAAGTTTCTGAAGAAAGAAATTGAAGATCTCAGAACATGAAAAGATCTCCCATGCGCATGGATTGGTAGGATTAATAAAGTAAAAATGGATATCTTGCCAAAAGCAATCTACAGATTCAATTCAATCCTTATCAAAATTCCAACTCAATTCTTCACAGACTAGGAAAGAGCAATTTGCAAATTCATCTGGAATAAAAAAAAAAAACCAGGATAGCCAAAACTATTCTCAACAATAAAAGAACCTCTGGTGGAATCACCATTCCTTACCTTAAGCTTTACTACAGAGTGATTGTGATAAAAACTGCATGGTATTGGTACAGTGACAGGAAGGTAGATCAATGGAATAGAATTGAAGACCCAGATATGAACCTACACACCTATAGTCACTTGATCTTTGACAAAGGAACTAAAACCATACAGTGGAAAAAAAGACAGCGTTTTCAACAAGTAGTACTGGCTCAACTGGCGGTTAGCATGTAGAAAAGTACAAATTGATCCTTTCCTATCTCCCTATACAAAGCTCAAGTCCAAGTAGATCATGGACCTCCACATAAAACCAGATACACTGAAACTAATAGAAAAAAAAGTGGGGAAGAGCCTCGAGCACATAGGCACAGGGGAAAATTTCCTGAACAGAACACCAATAGCTTATGCTCTAAGATCAAGAATTGACAAATGGGACCTTATAAAATTACAAAGCTCCTATAAGGCAAAGAACACTGTCAATAGGAAAAAACAGCAACCAACAGATTGGGAAAAGATCTTTACCAATCCTATATCTGATAGAGAGCTAATATCCAGTGTATACAAAGAACTCAAGAAGTTAGACTCCAGAGAACCAAATAACCCTATTAAAAAATGGAGTACAGAGCTAAACAAAGAATTCTCAATGGAGGAATACCTAATGGCTGAGAAACACCTAAAGAAATGTTCAACATCCTTAGTCATCAGGGAAATGCAAATCAAAACAACCCTGAGATTCCACCTCACACCAGTCAGAATGGCTAAGATCAAAAACTCAGGTGACAGTAGATGCTGGTGAGGTTGCGGAGAAAAGAGGAACACTCCTTCATTGCTGGTGGGATTGCAAGCTGGGTACAACCATTCTGGAAATCAGTTTGGCGGTTCCTCAGAAAATTGGACATAGTACTACCTGAGGACCCAGCTATACCACTCCTAGGCATATACCCAGAAGATGCTCCAACATGTAATAAGGACACATGCCCCATATATTCATAGCAGCCTTATTTATAATAACCAGAAACTGGAAACAACCCAGATGTCCCTCAACAGAGGAATGGATACAGAAAAAATGTGGTACATTTACACAATGGAGTACTACTCAGCTATTAAAAACAATGAATTTATGAAATTCTTAGGGAAATGAATGGATCTGGAGAATATCATCCTGAGTGAGGCAACTCAATCACAAAAGAGCACACATGGTATGCACTCACTGATAAGTGGATATTAGCCTAGAAGCTCGGAATACCCAAGATACAATCCACAAACCACAAGAAACTCAAGGAGGGGGAAGACCAAAGTGTGGATACTTCGATCCTTCTTAGAAGGGGGAACAAAATACCCATGGAAGGATTTGCAGAGACAAAGTTTGGAGCAGAGACTGAAGGAAGGACAATCCAGAGACTGCCCCACCTGGGAATCCTTCCCATATTCAATCACCAAACCCAGACACTATTGTGAATTCCAACAAGTGCTGGCTGACAGGAGCCTGATAGAGCTGTCTCCTAAGAGGCTCTGCCAGTGCCTGACTAATACAGAAGTAGAGGCTCACAGCCATCCATTGGACTGAGTACATGGTCCCAGTGAAGGAGCTAGAGAAAGGACCCAAGGAGCTGAAGGGGTTTACAGTCCCTTAGGAGGAACAACAGTATGAACTAACCAGTACTCTCAGAGCTTCCAGGGACTAAATCACCAACCAAAGAGTACACATTGGTGGAACTCATGGCTCCAGTTGCATATGTAGCAGAGGATGGCTTAATCGGTCATCAGTGGGAGGAGAGGCCCTTGGTCCTGTGAAGGCTCTACACCCCAGTGTAGGGGAATGCCAGGGCCAGGAAGCATGAGAGGTTGGTGAGCAGAGGGAGGTGGGAGGGAATAGGGTTCTTTTTTTTTTTTTTCCTGGAGGGGAAACCCAGAAAGGGGATATCATTTGAAATGTAAATAAAGAAAATATCTAATAAAAAAAGAAGGAGGAGAAGGAGAAGAAGGAGGAGGAGGAGGAGGAAGGAGGAAGAAGAAGAAGAGGAAGAGGAAGAGGAGGAAGAGGAGGAGGAGGAGGAAGGAGGAGGAATCTGGGAGGAAGCCACTACAGCACCAGACTCAGGAGAGCTGAGTGATTTTCGTCAGCTCTTCCACGTGAGTGCCAGGGACATCTACCAACACAGGCAGCACCTGGACTGCCATGAACCCAGCTGCAGCATGGTCAACTTCTCCTGCCTAAAAAATATGTATGTTGGGCTTAAGGTCCCAGGGAGACTCTGTCCTGGAATTCCTCTGGGGATGCAATGGGATGGACAGCCTTACAGATTTCTGAGATACTCTCCAAGACTTTCCCAAGTGAGCTGCCAAGCAATGTTCCTGCTAGTCTTTCGTAGAACAGTGGTTTCTCTAATGGCCTCCCGGATGTGATCTTCTCCTTCTGAGACCTCTCACTGTCCAGGCCTCATGTTTCCAAATATCTCCACTCCGCTTCCTTTAGCTTCTGCCTCCCTTAGCAAGCTGGTGAAATGTAACTAATAATATCTAATTCACAATCTAAGTGCTTGCTGAGTTGAAGTATCCCCCACCTAACAAACTATTCCATCCTTCATTTGGGCCTTCTACAAAGTCTTAGTGCTTTGCACTCACAACACAAACAAGGCCCTTCCTAACAAGGATAGCCTTTTCTCCCATGACTCTGGATCTTTTTCCTTGCCCCCTGGATGCTTCTCATCCCGGTGTTCCCCCTATCCCCTCCCCCGCCATGTGCCCTGTGTCCTTCCCATCCCCCCATGGGTCCTTCCCATGTTGCCAAGTTTCCGGTCCTCTAGAGCCTCACAGGATTTTTCATCACACAACCTTCCAAGCCTTTGATCCCAGATTTTTTCAATATCTACCTTTCCCCCCACATTTGTGGGTTCAGTTATCATAATGGCCCAACAAATTAAGACTAATTTTTATATAAAATTTCTATTGTCATAACACAATACCTAGTTTTACAAGACAGTATGTTCATTTAGCTCAAAGTTCAAGGTTCAGTTTTAAGGTCCAACAGAGCCATAGGTCAAGTCTTCAGTGAGGACTGATGGCAGATGGCACCCCGATGGCATAAGTGTTGATGAGAAGAGACCATACCTCAGTAGGGGAAGGCAGAGAGGCTGAGGTCCCCCAACCCCTCTAATAGCAAGGTCCCTGCTCACCTATGGACCTCTCCTTGTGCGCTGTATCTTCAAGGTCCCATTTCCCAGCATCTCCACACAGAGGACTGAGTTGCCACCACAGGATCTCTTTGTGGGTAAGTTCAAACCATACCACAGAGTGTACAAGAAGGAGATGAGAGAAGGAAGGCTGTAAGAAACAGCTATAGCCTCTTAGTTCCAGCTGAGAGTTCCTGAAAAGAGAGGATGCCCAAAGGTGAAAGAATGAGAAAAAGTATGCACCAGAAAAAAGTACTTGATGAGGAATTTCTCTTTGTTCCTTATTTCTCACATCTACCTTTAACCTAAAGCTAGGACTCATTAGAAAGTTAAAGAGTAAAGGGGAAGCTTTTGTTTTTAAGTTAGATACATACATGCAAGCAGAGTTAGTTTTGTAGTGGTAATAAATATTTATGAACTTCATGGTTCCCTTCAAACAGTCCCCATTTTTGCAGTGGTCATTTCTACTGCATTTGTAATAACTTGCTTTACTTACAGAGTGTGGAAGCCCGTTTCCCCCAGGGTCTCTGAGCTGCCTTGTTTTCTTTCCCTACTGTAGTTTATGACCCTCTCCCACCTGCTCACATTCCTGCCCTAAAACAAGGTACTATAAAAAAAAAAAAAAAAAAAAAAAAAAAAAAAAAAAAAAGTAAGAGAGCCTCCTGGTCTCAGAATCACTGTCTGTGGCCCTGTGATGTTAGGTGTTCTCCTTAGCAGGCCAAAACCCAGAGGACTCTGTTCAATACACCATCTTAGAATCATTCAGGTGCATGCTGAATCACTTTCATGTTAAGAAGAAAGGGGAGCATTCATCTACTGCTGCATTGGAGGCAGGGGGGTAAGGAGAGCAGTTTCCAGGTAGCCCTGGGTTTCATCCACACACTCCTGGAAACAAATGCTATTACAATGGTTAAATAATATTTTATGTTTCCTCTTTAGTCACCTCTGAACCCATTCTCCTCTATCATCCATGATTACTATATTATGCACAAGTCTTCCCAATGATTCCTGTGGCAAAAAGAATTCCCCTTTTATTATATTTTCTTTATTGAAATAACTTGTTTGTGGTTTGTCAAGATAAGTTTTATCATCAAAGAAACATCTCAAATGTAAGGCTAGCTAAACATAAAAACTGATTTGAACCTCACGGGAAGGCTCTTTTCTTCTCTTTCATCCTGATTTTTATTTTACCTTATATGTGGTTACCAGTATAGGCCAACCACATCCAGGAAGACTTTGGCATCCAGATGCCTAGTAGAACACCCTCCATATCTGGAGGAGAACCAACCAGGAACTCAATACATTCAGTTTCCCTATGCTCTGTGATTTTTTTGTTGTTGTTGTTCCTGTGCTTGCTGAAGAGATTAAGAAAGGGCTAGCTTAAATTAAGCTAGCACATTACCACATTTTGTCAACCACAGCATAAAGAAAGTCACCATATGTATGGTACTTCTGGACATCCCAGTTGAAGACCTTTAATCTGAAAACCCAAAATCTTAGTTTCAGATTTTGGTGTATTTCTATTTCTGATTTCTTTTATTGGAGATACTCCACTGAAAACTCTATACCACTATTCCAGACTCTGAAGTTAGAAACACTTTTAAGCCAAGCATGGTGGCTCACACCTATAATCTCAGCACTTAGGAGGTGTGATGGCTTGAATGAGAATGGCCCCCATAGGCTCATGGATTTGAATTATTAGTCATCAGAGAGTATCATTATTTGTGAAAGGTTAGGAGGTGTAGCCTTGTTGAAGTGGGTGTGGCTTTGTTGGAGGAAGTATGTCACTGGGGGTGGGGGTGGGGGACTTTGAGGTTTCAAAAGCTCAAAATAGTCCCAGTAATTTTTTCTTCCTTCTGCCTGTGGATCCAGATATAGACTTCTCACCTCCATCTCCAGCACCATGTCCACCTGTGTACTGCCATGCTCCCTGCCATGATGATAATGGACTAAACCTCTGAACTGTAAGCCTGCCCCAATGCTTTCCTTTATCAGAGTTGCCATGGTCATGGTATCTCTTCAGAGCAATAGAACACTGTCTAAGACGGGAAACCAAGGCATGCGGAGAATCATGGACTCGAGGCCACCTTAGACTACACAATGAGTTCCAGACTAGTTGGCAAAAGAGTAAGACCCTGTCTCAAAAAACACGCAAGTCTTAATGTTCAGACAGGGCAACTGATCTTTGTGAGTTTTAGACTAGTCTGGTCTATATAATGAGTTCCAAGCTAGGATTAACTAGTAAGATCCTATGTCAACAACAACAAAGGGAAGACAAAAGGGTGGGGGAGGAAGGAAGGAAATGTTTAGTCAAAGAGATACGTCAGTTGGTCAACTGTACGTCTTAATTATAATAGTATAATTCAATCTGATTTAGTGCAACATAAAGCAATTATTCAGAAAGAAACATACCATTTCACTGGCTGTCATTTAGTTTTGACATAGGGTCTTATGTAGCACAAGCTGACCTTAAACACATCTCTGGCACTAGAGATAAAAGGGAATCAACTTGAGAAAGCAAGAGAAACTACTTAGAAATTTTCTTTTGCATTAAACATTCTTCTTTTTAAATAAAAACCTTAGGAAGTAATGACTTGGTTAGCTCCATTTCTGCTGTTTCTAGCTTGGTATGGAAAGTTCTGAAACTGACAAGCAGTTTGCTCAGGGACTGAGAAGCGCATGAGAGGAGGAAGGATTATTTGGAACAGGATTCACTCATGGTGAAGGCTGGCCAGCCTGAGCGGTGTGATACATGAGGCATCTGAGAACAGCCAAGGGCAGCAGGAGATGGGGCAGGAGGAGAGGAAGTAGGCATCAGGCCAGGAGAGATTCGTGCCATCAACCTGGAGGGATTTATTTTCTATCTTTACTGGCCAGGGCCCACAGAACATCACTCCCCAAGACACCCCTGGCTCAGGTGTCTGTAGGGATGCTGATTCCTGCTCCAAGGACCCCAACTGGAGAAAGAGTCTGAAGATATAGACTTGTGTTCTCAGAAGGAGAAGTCAGCTGACTATGTTTTGTTACTGTTGCTGTTTTGATTTTGGTTTTTGTCTGCCTCCTCTCTATACCTCTGTGAGTCAAATACTTAAGACCTGGTCTGCCACTCTTACTGTGTGTGATAAGAGCAAGTGAGTACATTTATCTGTGAACTAAGTTTGTTGTTAAAATCTGGGCACCAAAAGATATTTAAAATAATAAAAGAGTAAATAACTAGAGCAAGCCAATTCCTAAAAAGATATGGGCTGATATTATCATGAAATCTCTATGGCAACACAGAAAAAGACTGCTACCATGTGCCCATTTTACAGATTGGAATTCTGATGCATTATGAATGCCTGATCCATTACTATCACTATGGGAAGGCAGGCATGGACAATACTAAATGAATATGTGAGGCTAAGTTAATAACATTATTTACAAAGTGAGGTAGGAGGGTACTGAATTTGGCTCTAGTGTACAACCTGTTAACTGTTCCTCTAGGATATAGCCTCTCTGTACATACAACTTCATAGTAAAAACCTAAGAAGATGCTGCTGCTTCTGTGTAGTCACGACAATTTGGTGCCCACTGACTTCCTTTTTTGGTTTGTTAGGTAGTCCAAGATAATGAGACAGTGAAAATATATAGCTCTCTTTATAAACACTTAGATTTTGGCAGACGTACCTACGAAAGTATCTCATAATTCATAAACAGAAGCTCAGATTTCTGTGGCTCTGGAATAAGGAAGAGCCTTCCCAGCCCC
>NW_022196891.1:33858881-33881845 GCF_008632895.1 Mastomys coucha | reverse complement strand
ACCCCATTCCAACTCCCAACCCCCGCCCCATTCCAACCACGCCCAGGCAGAGTAACCACCTTGGTTGTGACGCTCTTTGGTTCCAACAGTCCAGCAATGATGTAACACATTGTGATAACTCCAGACAGATGTGGAGACCACATCTAAATTGAAAATATTCGTGGGGAACTTAAACTAAGATCACAAGCCTTTCCAGAGGCATGTGGCAAGCTGAAGATTGGAAAATATGTTCTGCCTTGTATGGTTTCAGCTTCCCACTGAACTCTCTACCTGTGACACTTACCGCTGTGGGGGGAGGGGAGATGGTTTACAAGTGGTGTTGACCTAGATGTCAAGGGAAGTACAGTAGATTTTGTCCTACTCTCCATCCATCCCTTAACTTGACAGAGTAAAATCACTTCCCAGAAACCTTAGGAACCTGACCCCAATGTGCTTTCTGTAAGTTGGTGCTTGTAGATTGAGATCCCTATTGGCTCTTCTTTGAAGATGAGTACGTTGGTTTTGTTTGGGGACAACTCCGTGCATCTGAATGTTAAAGAAAAACAGGATTAAAGATGAAGTGACTTTACTAGAAAAGACAGTCCTGACAATGCGGGACAATCTCCTTCCGAAGTGGCCAGTTCCTAATTCACAGCTCCCGAACTGGAGTGTTACTGGTTTATAGTATTTCCTCTATCCCTAGTCTCTTCCATCCTTCCTCCTTCACTCTCTTCATCCTTTCCTCCCTCTTCCCCTGGCTTCCTTCCTCCCTCCTCCCCTCCTTCCCATCCTCCCCCTTTCCCTCCGCCCCACTCCCTTTCTCTTATCCACTACCTAGTTACCTTGTTTCTATAGCTACTAATAGCAGAGCTACCCTCGAAACTGTAATGGAGTTTGCCTCTTCTATTCTTATTTTAAAGAAAATAGAAAATTGAGTCCTTTAAAACTTAGTGAATTCCTGCTTTTTAATTGCTCCATCTCTGATAGAAAAACCCACTTTGCCCAGCCTGATTTCAGCTGGTTTGAAGCGGATTGCCATCTTGTACACGTTTAGATTATGGGTCAGGTAAAGTTTTCTTTATTGAACCAAATCCTGGAAAATAAACATCCGTCTTCATCAGCAAGAGAACAGAGCGGATAATAAACCCTATGTGTATCTGTACAAGTGTTTTCAGACCCTCTGAATTAAAGGAAAATAGGTAACCCTCGTTGCCAATTTCAAATTCCAATTAAATGTTTTTAGAAAGAGAAGGGCCACTGGATATATTACAAATGAAAATGAAAAATGCCTCCCCCACTTTTTGCCTAGAAGGAATAAAAAAGTCTATGGTCAGCATTTTTCCCTGCGGATCAATCTCGGGTATGTGGGGGACTGCCCACTCCTAAAGCTGGGGCGGGTGCGTGCTGTAAGCGACATGCACAAAAGACCAGAGGAAGGATGCTCACAAGCCAGAGGAAGGATGCTCACAAGCAGTCAGGCGAAGAGAACATTTTAACATCATGCCAAGGTCCATTGACCCTGAATTCATTTCAGATAATTAATTTACAACACATTAAACCTTCATGTAGAGGCCTGCTCTGCATCAACTGTATAAAAATAAAAAGTGTTATTGATTTAGGATTTCAGTTGTATCATGTGCCGATGGAATAAAACAAATAATGGTGGTGTGTTATGTCTCAAAAATAGAGCAGACATCGCCGAAGGGCAAAAGAAGCAAAACACGTACGCTCTGGAACACACTTAGCCGAAGTAGCACTGTCTGAGAGGTGTTCTGCAGGGTGATCCAGGAAACGTAATTAGAACCCACCCAAAGTGTCTGATAAATATTGATAAAGGTGCACTCTAGAAATCAAATTTGGGGGTGTGATAATGGTCTTCTTTACAGTAAAGTCTAAAATAGCACCTCGCCCTCTGCCAAATCCAGCCATTAATATTTATTAAATAAAATATGAGTGAACCATTATTTTAAGCATCTGACATGAATCGAAGCCTCCCTGCCACCCCCAACCCCCTTCCCTGGCATGAAGCGTAGGAATTAGAAGGGTGGAGCTGCACGAACTTGAAGTCATGATGTTTTGTAGATACTGAGAGAACCAGTTATCGATTTTAAAAATCAACATACTCATCAACTAATATAACTTTAATATTGAGCAAAAGAACAGACAGCGAGTAAAAATGTTTAGGTTCATGGGCTCGGTGACTCAGGAGAAGTCACATATCTTCTCTGAAGGCCTAGCTCTTTCCAGAGAAGAAAAAAATAACACCCTGCTGACTTACTGGGCTAATAAAAGAAACAAGTGAGATAAAATGTGAACGCAGTTGGAAATCTTACTTGGTCACTTTCCAATATGACAGTGAAACTGAACTATTTGAAAATTGACTCTTAAATGAATGCAAAGCCATAACTTCCCCATGTGATACATTCTAAACAAGTACTTTGATTTTGAGTGTATAGAGGTTTTGCCTGCAAGTGTGTGTGTGTGTACTGTGTATGTGCCTGTTATCCACAGAGGCCAGATAGGGTGTTGGATTCCCTGGGACTGGAGCTATAGACATTTGTGAGTTGCTGTGTGGGTGCTGGGAAACAAACACAGGTCCTCTGGAAAAACAGCCAGTACTCATAACCACAGAGCCATCTCTCCAGAAACATACCTGAGAGTGGTGCTGGGTGTCATTGTACTCTGCAGGTCCAGAGCAAGAGGTTTTGGAGGGGAGAATCATATCAGCTGGCCTAGAGACATTCCTTATGATATTTTGGCAAAGAATGTGTTTGTCCTTGTCCTAAAAATATGCATAGGGCTAAACTGAAGAGATTTTTTGACTAATATATCATTTGCAGAGGATATTCAAGACAGCCTAGAAGTGACTGTGTCATATAGTTTTTAGTAATCACTTTGTGAATATCTACAATAATAAGAAGAAAGCAGGGCAAAGAAAGATACAAATTGTACAATTTGAGGAGAAAAATATACCAGAGAATGTAACATTGGACCCAAGTCTTATGCTCAAATTGATTTTTAAAAATGTTTAAAGAAAAGCTTAATGCTAAATGGAATCAAGAGAAAAATTACACCAAAATAGTCATGCAAATGTGATTCAAGGAGGGGCCAGGTTTCAGCCCCACTAAGCAGGAACAGGTGGCAGCTTCCCAAGTCACTCTAGATTTATAATCGGGACAAATAAAGGAAAGGGGCTGTGTAATTTCTCAGGTTAAGGAAATCTGTTGAGGCCAGGTGTGTGGTAAGGAAGTCCTTGCTTGGAAGCTGTGAAGGTCAAGCCTGGATTGTATTGGATTGTATTGGATTGTATTGGAGATCCCAAGATATTGGAGATGCCAGAGCCATAGCCTATCTGCCAAAGAGAGCTTCTAACATGAAATGGAACCAGCCCAAGAGAGAGGAGTGTGTTGCTGTCAGCAACGTTGGAAGGGAAGAGCCATCTAATAAAACCTTTAATACCAGACACGTGATCTGAGGGCTAAAGTTATATTTTAAGTTTTAATTACGGGACATAAGAGATCCATAAAATAAAACTACCTCTAGCCTGCAAGACACCCTTGTCCATGGACAGATAAACCTAGAAGCCCCACTTGCTAAGGACAGATAACTTCCTGGAATGCTGGGTGCTGTTCATGTAAGATAACAAACCATGTGTTTTCATTTCTATAAACAGGATTGGATACCCCAGTTGCACAGGATGTGCTTGTTCATGCATAGGCAGAAAGTAAGTCAGGATGTATGCTTGCCCCGATTGGATGAAGGCAGGAAGGGTTTTGTCTTTATAAGTACCAGACTAATGCAATTCATGGCCATTCTCTGGAAATCCCTGGAAAAGGGGACTTGGCTCCTTGCCAGTATTTAGTAAAGCTTGCTTCAAATTTAGCTCAAAAACTGTGATAGTAGTCTTAGTCTCACCTGGTGGGATTGACAGGAGTTGCAGAGTTTGGAGTTTTCCCTGTCTTGCTTTGATCCAGTATTTCCTCACTATGCCCTCTTAACTCCTAGTTGGAATAGTAATGCATATTCTGCACCACTGTATGGTGGAAGTATGTGGCATGCTTTGGGGGGTTGATTTTACAAGGGGTTATAGTTAAGAAATTGCTTAGGACTTTAGGCTGTTCAACAGTATTGAGTGGGAAAGATTATATGGGCTTTGGGGGTTGGACTGAATGCATTTTACATGATGATATGGCTATAAGCCTATGAGATCCAGGGAGTGAAATATGTTGGCTTCACATGAAATGGGTCCACAAGATCATAGATTTGCATACTTGGTCCCTAGTTGGTAAGCTGTTTAGGAAGAATTAAAAGGTATGGTCTTGTTGGAAGAACTGTGTCTTTGTTGGAAGATGTGTCATTGGTGATAGGCTTTTGGGTTTCAAAAGCCCATGCCAGGTCTTGTCTAGGGTGCGCTCTCTCTCTCTCTCTCTCTCTCTCTCTCTCTCTCTCTCTCTCTCGCTGCCTGCTTCACTGCCATGCCTGCTTCCCACTATGACTAACCCTCTGAAACTGTGAACTAGCCCTAATAAAATGCTTTCTCTTATAACTTGCCTTGATCATGGTGTCTCTTCACAGCAATAGAACAGTAATTAAGACACCATACACATGCATCCCTCTGTCTTTCTTCTTCCATTATTCTAACTCTTGGGGTTCCTCCAAACTCCATCTTCTTATTCTGAGTTCTATTCTATGTTTTTACATTTCCTCCCATGCTTTTCTCTTCAGTAGATCCAGTAACAGCTTCTAAGCATGTGATTCTAGGGTTGATGTATTCTCTGAGGCACAGCCTTATATGCCTCATATGCTGTATGGCTTTCCAAAGCCTATGTTTCAAGGATACTTGGTGCTGGGTACCCCACAGTCTGATCCTGATTTCAGTATCCAAAACACCATTTCTTCCCTTGGTATACTGTAGCCTAGAAGACAGCATAATTCACCCCGTTTGTGCCAGAAGATGGGACCTCCTTGGCCTTTTCTCATCTCACTCCCTATCCATCCCCACCAGCAAATCCAGCTGTTTCTATACTGCAAATCTCTCTCTCTTTTTTTTAAAGATTTATTTTTATTTATTTAATGTGTATGAGTACACTGTAGCTGTATAGGTGGCCATGAGCCATCATGTATGTGGCTGCTGTTGATCTCAGGACCTCTGCCAGCCCCACTCCCATCTGAGTAATTTACTGTAGCTGTCTTCAAATGCACCAGAAGAGGGTGTCCAATCTCATTACGGGTGGTTGTGAGCCACCATGTGGTTGCTGGGATCCGAACTCGGGGCCTTTGGAAGAGCAGTCAGTGCTCTTACCCGCTGAGCCATCTCGCCAGCTCCCTGCAAATATCTCTTGAGAGTGTCTATTTCTATACCTGTGCTGTAATTTCCTCCTCCAGGCAGGACTCTCCCTGCCAAGCTAGTCTCACCTCCTCTTAATGGTGTGCATGCCCCATAAGGAGACTGACACTACTTCATTCTTTTGATGAAGCAGCTCATTATGCACCTGTGGTGGTTTGAATGAAAATGGACTGCATAGGCTCACAGGAAGTGGCAATATTAGGAAGTGTGTCCTTGTTGGAGTAGGTAAAGTGTGTCAGTAGGGGGCGGGGCTTTGAAGTATCACTCTGTCTTCCTGCTGCCTGCCAATCCAGATATAGAACTCTTTCTCATCCAGCACGGGGTCTGCCTGTACTGCCATCCTTCTCGCCATGATGATAATGAACTAACCCTCTGCACCTGTAAGTCAACTCAATTAAATATTTTCCTTTATAAGAGTTGCTGTGGCCATGGTGTCTCTTCACGGTGATAGAAAACCTGACTGAGACAGCACCTGTCATCTACAGGGCCATCTCACCCTTTAATATTTCCTCTGCTACATTGTCACCAACTTGCTGCTGAGCAAAGTCTCACCAACCTTTTCTTCATAGTTCCTCTGTTCTATCATACTGGCATTTGCCACTTGACTTCCACACCTATGGACCTAACCATGGACTGAAAAACATTAAGCAGAATTGACTTCACTGAACATCAACATATTTCAGTCATTGCTACCAATATACTACAATATAATACAATGCTACCAATATACTACAGATAGTATCACAACAATTTAGATTATATTGGGCGTTATAGGTAATGTTAAGATGAACTGAATGTAATATAGAGGAGATACTCATAGGCTATATGTGAAGAGTTCATAGTTCTACATAAAGGGCCTGAATACCCCAGAGTATGATTGGATGGGGCTCTGTCTTAGTCAGGGTTTCTACTCCTGCACAAACATCATGATCAAGAAGCAAGTTGGGGAGGAAAGGGTTTATTGAGCTTACACTTCCACATGGCTGTTGATCACCTGGAACTCAGGCAGGTCAGGAAGCAGGAGCTGATGCAGAGGCCATGGAGGGATGTTTCTTACTGGCTTGCTTCTCCTGGCTTGCTCACCCTGCTCTCTTATAGAGCCCAAGACTTTCAGCCCAGGGATGGCACCACCCACAAGGGGCCCTACCCCCTTGATCACTAATTGAGAAAATGCCCCACAGCTGGACCTCATGGAGGCACTTCCCCAACTGAAGCTCCCTTCTCTGTGATAACTCCAGCCTGTGTCAAGTTGGCACACAAAACCAGCCAGTACAGGCCCTCAGAACCACTGTTTCCCTTTGTCCTGGCTCAAGTAATGGGATACTAGGACAGAATATCTTTCTTTACCTCACTTTGTACTATCGGCCTTCTTCCTCCTGCCAACAGGATGCAAAGAAAAAAAAGTAATAACAGTTTTCCTAACAAAATAGCTAAAGAGTCTTTATTTAAACCGTAAGATGAAGTGAATGCTTTCAAGTGATGTGGTGAGGAGGGTAATTCGACGTCATCTCTTTAAGGATCATGTCTCAGCATGAACCATTCATCAAAACTGTAGCAGTTCTGCTTTTAGAAATACTTTTTAAACTTCAAAGCACAGGTAAAGGTTCATGGATAATTACATTCTTCCAGGTAAAGGTTCATGAAAAATTATAATTACACTCTTCCAGGCATCAATCTAAAAATCCAAAACTAGAAAAAAAGAAGTCCTGAATCCCACCCAACTCCCACCAAGCTGAGAAAATACGATTTTATCCAAGTTCAGTCATTTGGAATTGCTTTATCACTCTCAGCCAAAGCAATAGAATATTATTTATTTTCAAAATCCAAGCTAATGTGCTACCTGATCTCAAGTAAGTAAAAATAATGAATCTAAAACTATTAAGTCAATCAATATAACAAAGTGTTGCTTTCCTGTGTCGTCAGGAGATTTGGTAATTGTTGCTTTTCTCTCTTCTACATGATGCTTTCTATAGTCTTCCCTACATTGTTTATTCCACACACCAGCACTATCATACAACACACCAGCACTATCATACAACACACCAGCACTATCATACAACACACCAGCACTATCATACAACACACCAGCACTATCATATGCCACTCGTTGTTTTAGCTGTGCTTGGTATCTCAATGAGATAAACAGAACAGGTAAGATCTGTGTTTTGGGGGCGCTAAAGAGGTGATGGAAAGATTAAAGGTACTTACTATCTTGCAGAGGATTCAGGTTTGATACCCAGCACCTAACTCAGGTGGCCCACAGCCCCCTGTAACTCTAGTTCCAGGAGCTCTGCTGTCTTCTGACCTGAGGTCACCTGCAAACACTCAGTACAGATAAATCCATACAGGCACCTAGATACATATAAACAAAAATAAATTACTATACCTTTTAAAATAGCCCTCATGGATCATCAGCCTCACTAAGAAAATAACCAAAAAATATGTAGTCTCTCTGCTTGCTGCTTACAGACCAGGATATAAGCTCTCAGCCCCAAGCTTGCTTGCCAGCCTGCATGCTTCCTGCCTTGATGGAAATGGACTAACACTCTGAAACTATGATTGGGATAAGGACCAAGCCGCAGCACATGGAATAAACAATTCATCCTTTTCCTCCCACAATACTGGACTTTGTAGGGTATCCTGATAAGGTGTTCAGACTGGCCCCGTCACTTCAACAACAAAAATTAACTTAGTGACAACAGATCACTGAAATGTGCCTTACTCAGAATTTCTATTACTACAAGGGAACACCATGACCAAAAAAGCAGGTTGGGGAGGAAAGAGTTTATTCAGATGACACTTCTACATTGCTGTTCATTATAAAAGGAAGTCGGGACAGGAACTCGAAAGGGGCAGGAACCTAGAGGTGGGCGATAATGCAGAGGCCATAGAGGGGTGCTGCTTACTGACTTGCTCAGCCTACCTTCCTGTAGAAGCCACCATGCCTGGACTCTCCCTCATTGATCACTAATGGAGAAATGCCCTAGAGCTAGATCTCATGGAGGCATTTTCTCAACTGAAGTTCCTTTCTGTGATGACTCTACCTTGTGTCAACTTGACTCTCAAAATCAGCCAGTATAGATAGACATCAAGAACAAAAATAAGATAAGAGTTGGGAATTCCAGACATCATGCCAAAAACAAACCACCACCCCGTACAGCTAACCAGTTAGTCTCAATGCTTACCATAGCTTTGTGAAAGAAGTCTTAAGATGCAATCCACACTCCGTTCTGATTTACCCTCTCTCAATCAAGAGTAAGAGTCAAAGAATCTCACAAACAAACAAAACCTTAAGGGTCAAGTCTTGGGGTTAGCTTGACTTGTGGGCTATCTCTGAAATAAATGTTTGCTGGAACACATACACACAGTATGTGGTGTGACTAAGTGACTAAAGTGACTAAGGCAGAAAATGGCAGAAAGGGTGACTTGAAGGTGCCTGTGAGAGGGTGAGGGGCAGGGCTTCTCCGTAGACAGTCATGGGCCTCACTGGAGCCTTAACACTTTAGAGGAAAGCTTAAGTAGGTAGGCACACCACGCGGCCAGCTGTGCATGTCTTGCAGGCAGAGTGCACAAGAGCAGATGCACTGGCCACTGCAGCAAACAGCCATGCCACTCTACTACTGTCTGGGTCTCTACGTCCCCGGACGTAAAGCCCCTGGCTCTCCTGGAAGGGGTCTCTACGTCCCCGGACGTAAAGCCCCTGGCTCTCCTGGAAGGGGTCTCTACGTCCCCGGATGTAAAGCCCCTGGCTCTCCTGGAAGGTGGCAGCAAGAGAGGAGGCAGGGTTTACTGAAGGAAAGTTAAGTCACCAGGGAGAGACATGCCCTCAGCGGAGATCATAGGACTGACTTCTTCTATCTCTGGGTTCTTTGCTGCCATCTTTCCCCACCAAGATGTTCTTCCTCACCAACGTCCTAGGAGCAGCAGACCCCAGTAGCCATGACACCTCTGACATCACAAGCCAAAAGAAACCTTTCCTCTTTTAAAGTGACAGATTCAGATGTCTTGTCATTGTAAGGGGTGGGGTGGGGGGGATCACTAACACATTTTGTCATGGAATCAGAGACAAGCGCTTTTTAAAAGAAAGAAAATGACTTCCCTAATTTTACAAGACCTGCTTAGGCAATCAGGAACCAACTGCAACTCCAACTGTTACAAAGTCAGATAGCTATCTAAAGGCAAACATGCATGCGCACATGCGTGTGTGTGCACACACACACACACTCACACACACACACACACACACATACGTGCACACACACATGCATATGCTTGTGTGAGAGAGACAGATGGTTGATAGATAGACAATAGGTAGATGATATAGATGGTATATAATAGTTAGATATCAGAAGGAAAGTAAAACAAGTAACTTGTATCCAGCAAAAGTGACCATTTAGAAGTAAGCTTTAACTTTTTTCTAATTGCTTCCTATTAATTCTGTCTAGAAACTTAACTATTGTGAATTTCAAAAACAGGTTAATAGCTTTGCTTTTGAAAACAAGTTTTTTATGAAAGATGAACAAATTTTATTTCAAAAAGGAGTTAAAATTCAAACAACAAAAATCATCATTTGAATTGAAAAGATTTTAAAAGTTATTTCCTTTAGTTCTATTCTCAGTCTGAATCTGGAGTTGGCTGAAGCACAGCTGATGCTCTTCCTGGCCTCCTGGTGTGTAAGGACTTGGAGAGCAGATCTGTACAGGACTATCACAGCTCACACAAAGTCTCCGGAGCACACCTGCTCGTGGATCTGTTCAACACCACGCGAAAACGTTTGCTTAGAGACAAGCTAGGACTTTGCCAACAGGAAGACTAACCCAGCCATTTCTCATGACACTTGTTGGTCCTCTTGAAGGGAGGTCATTCGTGGGGCGCAGGAGGGGGTGAACGCTTGGCTAGTTTTATAGTCCTGTCTGGAGATAAGGAACCAGCTGCAGCTTCAACTGGCACAGGATCAAAACTCAAAACAAAACCGAAGGGAGCAGAAGATTGCAAACAAAGAAAAACAGCAAGAAAGGGGCAATCTAAAAAATCTAAAAGACGACCCAACACCTGTCTGTGATGAGGTAGCTGTATGGCTCTACGTGATTTCGGTTCTGTCTGTTAAGACTCCTCTGAAGTAAGTCCCCACGGCATGTTTGTAAGTAAAGCAGGCAGTGATGTTGTTACACCTCTGCATTTATTACCATCCCCTTGAGTATTATTAACTTTTACACTCCCCATAAAATATAATTTATCACTAAAATAATTTGCTTTGTGTCAGGGTTCAGTGTGCTCCAGTGCTTTCGTGCTCATTAAATGAGATATTTTTACTTAATGAGCCAAGATGGCCTTTGTACTTAACATTTGAATTGATTTCTAACGCTTCATTTTTGTAATAGTTTGTTGTACAATTCCAAAAAAATATGTGAGTTCTCGCTTCACAATGTCAAGGAAAATCAATTCAGAAACTTGTTAATTTTTGTGTGATACTTTAAATGGTAAGAAATGGTTTATCCTTAACTAACCACTAAGATTGCGTGGAAAATTATTTACCTATGCAACAATAAAACAAAGTTCTTATCTTTACACCCGGAGATTAGCGCATCTCTCAGCCCTCATCGGTGAAGCTTCTTTTTGCAATAGATGATGGCGAATGCAGGATCTCACACTGATCAATGGGCAGAGAATAAGAGACTGTTGGATAAATGGGGCATCTATGTCACAGCCAACCCTCCTCCAAAGCTCAGGGGGCAGCATGGAAGAGGAAGTAGCAAGACTGTAAGGGCCTGACTGAGGTGGTGTCTGCAGCAAACAGTACTTGCCAGACAGGCCAGGAGTCCTGCATCCGGGAACTCACAGCAGCAGTGAGTGCAAACACAAGACCTGCAGAGATAATTACTTATTTGCACTAGGAAGCAAGTAAAGAAATTCGGAGGTGGATGCATCTATTGATAGCTCAAACATTCATCTAAGAGAACGTTATGATCTGATTTTTTTAAAAAAAATACAAAGTCAAGGCTGCTTCATTAAATGAACAGCAGTTTCCAGTCTGGCAGTCACTGCTCTCTGATCTGGCACTAAGAAAAGGATGACCTTCTTAAAATGGAGAACAAGACAGTCTAATTCGTGCATTCACTGTGTAGAGTCTAGAGAATCTGAGTACTTCTCCTTAATCTCACACTCCAGAATTGTTTTCTGTCCTAGATTCCCCCTCTATCCTTTCAGAGTCGTGAACATGGCCCAAGGGTCGCATCATATCATCTCTGAACGGAAAATAACTAGACCTTCCAGGCCTCAGGGTCCTGGTAGTGCAAATACAGTCTGCAATTATTTCTAGAGTGCTAAACCTCAGGAAGTAACTCTGTAAATACATATGTTATATGTATCTCAGGGGTCCACACCTTGGAGAACTTAGCTTTAATAAATAGGATAACAGGCTATTTAAATTAATGTATATGAAATTCAGTTAATAATTAACACTGCTACTCATTTGTTTTACGATTTTATTTTTTATTTACCTACATAGAAGTTTGCATATGAATACAGGTGACTAAAGAGGCTATTAGAGTACATCAAATCCCCTGGAGTTACAGGAGGTTATGGGCCACCTGATATAGATGCTGGGGACAGAATACAGATCCTCTAGAAGAGAAATACATACATGCCTTTAACCACTGAGTCTACTGCCCTACACCCACACATAAGTGTACTTCTTCCCCATCTTCCATCAGAGAAGCTTCTCTTTTCAACAAACAGGGGTCACAACAGAAAACCACAGCCAGTCAAAAAACAGAGTTGTGGAGCCCAGACCCAAATGATGTATCTATAACAGAACTCCTGTACCTGACTGTTGAAAAAGGGGAAGAAGATTTAAGAGCCAGACACAGGGGAACAGGAAATTTGCTCTGAGATAGTATCTCCTAGGAATGTCAGAAGCTACACCCATCAAGTCTCATCAATATACTGCTAAGCATAAGATGAACAAGGATGACCCCAGTGCACATGTTAGCTTGGATGGAGTGTTGGGATGCTCATGAGGTCTCAACAAAGAACTACAGCCAACTAAGAAGAAATGGTCTTCCCATACCAAATGGTCAGCTCTGAAAACATACATACAAGTAATATTATACTGACTGATTAGGTTATGTTTATGTGTTTAGGGGTGTGTGTGTGTGTGTGTGTGTGTGTGTGTGTGTGTGTGTAAATATCATGCAACAACAATTACAGAAAAAGAGGCCTAAATTTGAAAGAGACCAAGAGAGGGTTTGAAAGAAGGGAAGGGGAGGGAGAAATGAAATAACTACATTATTTTTATATATTTTATTATCTTTAAAAAATAAAAATACTTAATAATAAAAATGTCTTGATTCAATTGTTTCCATGGATTAGCATGATCCAAAATGATAAAAATTTAGGAAATTTGATCCAAAACACAGGTTAAAGAAAAACGAGGCACTGATAAATCACTCAAATCATTTTTTAGCAAAATTGATCCTTATGCTCTAGCTTCCTTTGATCATTGATGAATTGCTTTTCTAATACAAACAGAAGCCCTTTCAGTGGCATACAGCAAAGCCATTCTAGAAAATGAAGATTGATTATTTCTAAAAGGAAAACTTGTAGTTATCCAACATATTTCAGTCTCGATCTTGTCAAGCTGCTTGCTGTAACGTTTCCTTCACTCCGTGACATACACAGTTCTGAAGTGTATGCAGAGTCTAGTGTGATGTCTGTGGAAATGACTACAGGTGGTGTCGTTGGGAATGCCTGTGGGGGTGGATAGTTCTGCAGAAGTGGGTTAGCCTCTGATCCCTCTTTAATCCCTTTATCTTCCAGCCACACTAGCACAAGGGGACCTCTGGTGAATCCCGCTCTAAGCTGGTCAGGCATCCATCCTATCTCCAGACCTCAGGAACAGTCCAAACAAACCTTTGATTTTATGTCCCACATGCTACCATAATTATCTCTTTATCTGTTCATCTGGGGGAGCTCAAAATTGTGGATAAATGAGTGATTAAACATATGGCCAAATTCTCAGATGTGACATTAGCATGCCACTTCCTCAACTGGGAAGGATAAAGGAACCCAGAGATGACAACGTTTTTTAAAGAATGGAACAGTCTTTCAGAAAGGACATGGAAATGATGATGTTGGGGGTTTTTTGTTATTTTCTTTTCGTTTTTTGGAAAATTGTTCTTTTCTATTTTAAAAGTATGTATATTATGGCCATTTATTTTTCCAGAATGATTTACATTATTTACATTATTTATAATTTAAGTCAAATATATGAGTTGGATAATATTCTTCATATTCCAGAAAAGATTCTTAACAGTTGATAAATCACAGTTGGATGTAAAGAGCAACTTCGAATGTTCTACTAAACAGCAGAATAATTATGGGTAATAGCAATTAAACGATTATTTCAAGAGAGCTAGTACATAGGGTTTTTAAATTCCTCATACAAAGAAGTAATACATTTTTTAGGGTAATGAATATGAAAGTTACTCCAATCTGCACATTACTTACAAGTACTGGGTTTTATGTCATTGATTTGTTTATTTTATTGGGAAGAGAAGGCTTTTGGTTTTCTTTGTTGTTTTATTTTGAGATATGATCCCACTATATAGCCTAGTTTGGCTTCAAATCATGATTCTTCTGTTTCAGTCTTCCAAATGCTGGGACTCTTTGTGTATGCCACCACACCTGAATCTGCATACATGTATTGAAATAGTAAAATATGCCCTACAAATATATAAATTTCCATGTGATGGTCTTCATCAGGTCCCTCCCCTAGCAGCACGTGGGACTGTGTGTGAGGGGGGATGGGTGGGTGGAGGAAGACTATAGGATCAGAGGGAGCGGAGGATACCAGAAGAACATGACCTACCGAATTAACTAAGCAGGGCTCACATGGATTCTCAAAGACGGAATCGGAATCGGCGAGCACGGGGCCTGCATGGATATTTACCAGGTTCTCTCTGAACGTTATAGCTGTTAGCTTGGTGTTTTTGTGGGACTCCTAACAGTGGGGCATGTCTCTGATTCTTTTGCCTGCTCTTGAGACCCGTTTCCTCCAGCTAGATTGCCTTGCCCGGCCTCCATGTGAGGGCTTTTGCCTTGTCTTATTGTATCTTGTTTTGTTGTGTTGTGTTGTCATCTGTCGGAGGCCTGCTCTTTTCTGAAGGGAAACGAGAGAGAGTGGATCTGGGAGAGAAGGAGGTGGCTGGGAGCTGGAAGGAGAGGAGGGAGAGTGAATTGTGGTCAGGACAGAATGTATGACAGAAGATTCTATTTTCCATAAAATGCAATTAATCAATTAAAAAATCGAACACCAGAAATCTAAGTCATCCAATGAGCAAGTGAGCAAATAAAATGAAGAAACAGTTCACAAGAAATGAAGCACAAATAAATGGTCAATGGATACTGGGGAAAAGAGACTCAACATTCTTCACCTTCAGGATATGGAAGTCAAAACCCTATTCCTGTCAGAATAGCGATCATAAAAACAAAAACAAAAACAAAAAACACAGAAACAAATGCTGAGGAGATAGAGAAGGGGTTGGAGGAGCTTGCTCCTTACTGGTGAGAAAGTGAAGTAGACCAGACACTATGCTAATCAGTTTGCGCATCCTTCAAAACACTGGAAGGGGAACGAGGAGGGTTACCCAGCTGTACCACTCGAGCACTCCAAAGCCATCTGACTCAGCACAGAGACACTGGCACAATCTGTGCTTGCTGCACAGAGACAGGTTCACAAGAGATGGAATAGAAACTCAGCTTGAACAGACGAGTGGCTTTGTAGAAGGTGATATCTAAACACAAGGAAGTTTTATTCCACCACAAGTAAGAACAAAACTATGCCATTTTCAGCCAAAATGGATAAAACTGGCAATCATCACACTGAGCAAAATAAGCCAGATCCAGAAACACGAACACCCTGCTTTCTCATATATCAGAAGCTAGGAAAAGGTAAATACACTTGTATGTTCACACACACACACACACACACACACACTGGGAGTGCTGCAGCTGTATATAAATGTCACCATGAAACCCACGACACTAGTACAAATGCTTTTAAAGTAAATAACTTTGTTGTAACTCCCCCAGCTTTCCATGAGCCATCCTAGCATTTGGCCCAGTGTCCCCTCAGCACATCGAGAGCTTTTTCCATTACTTTAACTTTCCCAAGAGGAAGAAACATGGCGATTGCCCTTCTAATCCCTCTTCAAAGTGACAGCCCTACGGATACTACAGGTCCTTCCCTCGTAGTCATTGCGAAGAGGCCTATCTAGTCAGACGGGGTATAAAAACATTTATAAACTTAGTAGGCTTGGGGAGGATGGCCGCCTTGGCCCCTGGAGATCACAGGAAGCAGAACTGGAGGCTCATCTTTCTTGGTGATGGAATATCCTTCTCAGAGATCTCGCTCCCTTCTCAAATTCCACTAAGGAATGGTTCTCCGCCTTCCTGATGCTACAACCCTTTAATACAGTTCCTCGTGTTGTGGTGACCCCCAACTTTCAAATTACTTTCCTTGCTACTTCATAACTGTAAATTTGCTACTGTTATGAGTTGTAGGGCAAATATCTCTGTTTTCTGACTGTCTGTGATAGAGTCATTAGAACCCCCCAAAAGGGCTGCAACCCACAGGCAAAGAGCAGTTGCACTAAGGCTTGCTGGGAATGGAGCTTCGCACTGTTTCCACGAGCTCTATTTCACTGGAGTTACAGAAACAAAACTAAAAAAACCAAGAACCACCTCACAGACCTCCTATTATAACTGGAATGTTATCAATACCTGATATCTCACTAAAATAAATAAATAAATAAATAAATAAATAAATAAGTAAATAAGTAAAAAACCTGAGACTCTATAATGTCTTATTTATCAACATTGTGCTTTGGAGTTTACCAGCCTCACATGAGGGAAAGGACAAGGCTAAAAGTATCCAAGTGTATCCTAGTGAAAGTCGATAAAAGTATCAAGACAGGGAAGGCAGGGGCTTAGCTGCCTCTTGCTTTTGGGTGGTAGTAGGTGACTGAGCATGTATTCTACCAGACATGTCACAAACCCTACCAGACTTTAATGCAACAACTTGATGCAAGAACGCAATGCTCTCAGGAAGCAGAGGGGACCAGCCTGTGGAAGAACTGTGCCATTTACAAGGAAGGTGTGCAGGAGACATTACAGCAGAAAAGCTAGCCAAGGTTACCCTGGCAATCTGCTGCTGGTGACTCCTTCTAAGCCTGAGATACACAGCAGGAAATCAAAAAAAAAAAAAAAATGACTATTTCAGGTCTCACAGCACATTGTGTCGTTCATCCGCACAGATAAAAGTGAGCTTCATAATGCTTGAAAATAAAGCCTGCAAGCCAAATGAAAGCATTCCAAGAAACAGAATAGAGCTTGGGTTCCCCTAGAAGAACTCTTGTGACTTCATTAACAGAGCTAATAGGTAAGTTTAAATTGGGTATTTTACATCATTAAAACATCCACACACAAATTTGTTTTGCATAACAGTTGCGTAACCCTGCAGAGGGAACAGAAACTGAAGCTAATAGCCTCACCAGCATGATTAAAATTAATTAAACACACATTAGTACCTTCACACAGTTATACACTATTGCTTTAAGTCTTTGGATTGGGAAATGCTATAATTTAAATATTCAATCATTTTAATATTTTCTGTGAATTACATATATGCACCATGGCTGTGTTTGCTGATGCCATAAACAAAAGATACCATTGAAAAACACATGCTGTAATAATTAAAATGTTATTATGCTGACACCATCTTTCTTCTAGGGTCTTGTAACATCTGTATTGACTGTGATAAGCATTGATTATCTGGAGTGATGTAAATATTTGGGGAGTTAATGACGATCAGGAATTCAGGGGATGCTAAGACACCAAAGATAAATCACAGGAAATCCAGATCAAAGGGGGATTGTGAATTAGCTTGTTTTTATAGTTAATGACTCACTATAAAGTGCACAGACATGTCTTTCCTCCAATGAAATGCACAAGGAAATGCCATAAAGCAGCAGCCCGCCCCGCATGGCATTTTCTGTACATCTGTCGAATTTCCATATGTGGAGAGGAGGATGTCGACACGGAGCAGTACAAAGACTGAATTGATCCAATCCATCAAGTACTTAACATGCACTTTCAAAATCATTACAAAGTTCTTTGAATTATTAAGACCTTTTTTTCAAAAGAAAAAAAAAAGCCCCCAACTTATAAATCTTGCATTTCCTGAATGGTTAATTTAAGGATGCTAAGATCAGCAGTAATCCACTTCCAGGGAAGATTCTGACATTCCCTTCAAATATGACCTGATACTGAGCCACACAAAAGTGTATATACACATATGTACACACACACACACACACACACACACACACACATGTAAAGCAGGGACCGACACAATGGGAAAAGGCGCCTGCTGCCAGCACAATAACCTCAGTTCAATGCCAGAAAACTCCCGGAAACTGTCTCCTTTATTTGATTTTCTTTAGAGATTTATCTATTTATTATATGTAAGTACACTGTAGTTGTCTTCAGACGCACCAGAAGAGGGCATCAGATCTCATTACAGATGGTTGTGAGCCACTATGTGGTTGCTGGGATTTGAACTCAGGACCTCTGGAAGAACAGTCAGTGCTCTTAACCGCTGAGCCACCTCTCCAGCCCCTGAAAACTGTCTCCTGACCTTCACACATATACTATAGCCTGAGTTCATCTATGTACATGCTTGCACATGCATGCATACACACCCTAAATAAATTTAAATGAAATGAAAAATTTCAGCATCACTCAGCATCAGCAAACGGACATGATATACTCACTGAGACCCTTCCGTGAGTAAACACAGACTAACGTGCTTCACCGGCTTCTCCTACTTGTCAGCGTCAGCAGATGGACATAATATACTCACTGAGAACCTTCCATGAGTAAACACAGACTAACGTGCTTCACCGGCTTCTCCTACTTGTCAGCGTCAGCAGATGGACATGATATACTCACTGAGAACCTTCCATGAGTAAACACAGACTAACATGCTGCACTGGCTTCTCCCCACCTTGTCAGAATAAATACAGGAATAACTGGAAGTCTACTCCTCACATGGACACAAACTGCGGCATAGAAACACCGAGAAATAAAAATCCTTCATAAAGCCCATCCCAGTTCCCCTTTGACATCATCTCCAGCTTCACCACTTGCCACTGAGGTTCTCAAAGAATCACTCCAAGTCTATCACTCCTGGTCCTCATGGGGGACCATGTGACTCGGACATTCTTCTTCCTCCTTCCTGCCCACTTATCTGCTCCCAAGGTCATCGCAATGGAAAAGTGTCTCCTTGGCATCTGGAAAGTAGTTTTCAGCCTCTGCTTCGGGCCTGGTGCTATTTAAGGTATCTTTCAGCATCTCGAGTGTGTCTCCATCAGCAAGTTCACTACAGAATGTGCAAATGGCCATTGTTTGTCCATTTCTCCACAGTCTGAGATCCTGAATGTATCTTTATAACCCCATAGTATAGTATGCAGCACCCACTACACACATGACCAATGAAGGCAAAACATAAGTGAATGACACTCTCATCCTTGTGATATAACTGACAGTGAGTGAGCAAAACCCAATAAGGGGTGTCCCATATTCCAGTATGTTCTAGGCAGGTCCTAACACTTCTGAGAAAATCTAGACCCTGTGAGCTTTGAGGGTCAAGCGAGGAGCCAAGAGGAAAAACTAAAATAAGTTTATAGTTATGCCCAAGAAGAAAACCTGATAGCTATCACTAATATAAACTAGTGAAGTGCTTCCCAAGTTTACTTCAGAGATGGTTCTGGGAGGGCCTAGGGGAAGGAACTTGTGAGGGATGGGAAGAAACCTGTTTACAATGTGTCCTATGGACTTCATAGCAGTATTACTTATAATAGCCAGGAACTGGAAACATCTCACCGTCCCCAACAGGAAATTGGCTAAACATGCTGTGGCATCTTTATGAAGTAAAATAGATAAAGCATAGAAGAAACCCATGGTCCATGAGCCAAGCTTGAGTAAGCAAGTGCTGCATTCAGGAAGCTCAGGAGTAGGCCACACGCTCTATTACTGAACAGGAAAATCACAGCAGCACTTGGCAGCTCTGGAGTAGAGCTTAAGGAGGCCTTCTGGGGTGACGGCCCCTACACTGTGTGTACTTGTCAAGGTGATAGATGTAGTGGCAGAGGAGATGGCTTAGCTGGCACAGTATCTGCTGCATAATCCTGAGGACCTGGGTGTGGAACCCCAGGATCCATGTAAAAAGCCTGTGACATGCCTGTAACTCCAGCACTGGGGATTCAGAGGCACACAGAACCTTGAAGCTCCTTGGCCAGCCAGTCTGGTGGAATTAATGAGATTGGGGTTCAGTGGGAGACCCTGACTCAAAAAAATCAAGATGGTAAGCAATACCAAAAAGACACTTTCTGCACACGCACACACACACACACACACACACACACAACATACCCATACCAAGAAGTAACTAACACACAAAATACAAATATATAAATAAATGTACATTTGAGAGCTGTGCAGTTCACTGCATGTATAATTACTTTAAAATCACAAATACTAAGTTTTAATTAATAACTTATCACCTGGACTGTCTAAGGATGAGGCAATCTGATACTTTTTCTCTTAGTTTGAACTGTGTTTAAACAAGACAGGTGGGTGGACATGTCATAAAGGACATGGAAGGAGGGGCTAGCTGCAGACTCGACACGGTAGGCACGTGCGCAGTCACCGAGGAATTCTTTCAACTTCACTCCTGATATTTTCAGAATACAATAATGAGAGTGAACTATATTCTGAATCTCCTATTCCAGGGTCCCTGGAGGGCAGCTGAGCGAAGAGCAAACCTCCCAGTATTTGTTAGTCTTGCCAACTGACTTTCTATGCAGTTGGTGTGAATATTTAGACCTTAGTAGAACATGGCTAGCTCCATGTAATAACGTTTTGAGAATCCACACCCTTTTCTCGTTGGTTTTTTTTTCCCTCAACTATCATGAGTTGCCTGAAATTTTGACAAATCAGTAATTTATTTGAAATCTAAAAATAACAAAGCAGAGGCTTTCTGGTAGCTATTTGGATGTACTTTATGGAGAATATGCCAGACAGAGAACAGAAAATCGGAGGGCAATGCCTTCCCCTCAGAGAGTGGAGTGTGTGCAGTGCTTCACTATCTCGATGCTCTCAGCCATGTTAAAAGAATCCAAGAGATAAAACTCAAAAGACAGAAATTCCCCAAAGTTGCAAACAATCTATCTCACCACGCTGGGTGTAAATAAAGAGGGAGATTAGCTGGGATCCGTAATGATTTGAAAAGAGATTTGCAAGGAAAAATACAGAATGCCCAGCCAAGTCTGAATTTTGGATAAATAGTAAGTATGTCCCTGTTATAGCCTGGTACAAACTGGTGATAATCACGGTCTACCCCGTTCATATATAAGCAGGCATCCTATATTGTTAGCTCTTGCTTGCTTACTTGCCTGCCTGCCTGTCTGTCTGTTGCTCTACCTGAATGAAGGCGCTGCTCCACGGAGATGCAGACATGACAGCCTCGGTTCAGACTCCCTGCTACCTTGGTAAAAAGTTCCTTGTGACTGAGCAGCCATAGAGACTTTTGAGAAACCTTCATGTGGAAAGGGCTGCAGTGCGTAGGAATGCGATTTCCACACCACGGGCCATCCAGATGAATGATTCTTGCCTGTTTTAGATCTACGCGTGATTCTCCCAAGTCTTCATGGCTCACCGCTGTGAGCGGTCTAGAGCCTGAGTGCTTCTGTACACTATGCAGAGTTAGGACGGAGGCTTCCTGAGATACTGAACCAAATGAAGGCTGTGGTTTCTGGGTAGCACTTGGCCGGTAATTCCTCAGGATGACTTGGATCAACGCATCCACGTCACACAACTCAGACAAGAAGAGCTTTAACTGAGCACAATTCCAACCAAATGTCTCCACCCCCACTTAACCCAGGGCCAGGAGGATGCTTCGCACTTGTGTGGGATGCAAGTGGGCTAGGGTCACTGAAGCTAAGAACTCCTGCGTTCTATTTTGTAACCTTAAAGAAGTGAAATGGCCACTTCTTTAAAAATGAGATTTAAGATGCTGACTGAATCCGTTTTTCAGAAAAAGGACTAAGAAGCAGAGACAGCAGAAATCTCTCTGCTTGAGGCTTCAGCTCCTGGGCGATGAAAGGCTACTATTTCCTATTTCAGAGGTGAGATTTAACATCAGGCATGGCATAGGGAAGCAATTTAGGTAGTACCAGGCCCAGGAGGGCCTTGTTTTTGACTCCTCCTCATAAACAAACAGGGCGCCATCAAGAAAGTTTGAAAAGCTGAGAGCTACAAATTACTGCCGGATAAAACGTGATCTTCAGAGTGAGCTCCGTAGGCTTCCAGGCTCCTCCTGGTGCCGGCCCCAGTCACCCAAGGTGGTATTCTGAGTCAGGGGTGTTTGACATTTTCTACCAGAGCTTCAGATCTTGACTACACACAAGCTGAAGTCATGCCTGAGGAGAGAAACCTGTCTCCCTAGAAAGTGCAACTTCATGTCTCTACACACATCAACCCACATCTTCCTTTGCATTTTCTATAAACATGTTAAATCCATTCGCCCTTTTCTTTATAACACAGGGTCTCGGGCTGTTTTACTTTCTCAGCGATAGCTTGTCCCATTCATTTAGCTTTGTGGTTTTGCAATACCGTGCTGTAACTTCTCTTGCTATAAACAGCTTTTTCTGTGATTATTATAACAGTGTGTGCCAGGCGGTGGCACCGGGATTAATTGTGTCTTCCATCATTATCTTGTCCTTGTTTGTTTTTTTTTTTTCCAGACTCGTAGGCTCTGAAATTTTTCATAACAGCTAGGGGACTAAAAAGACATCTTCTTTACAGAGCACAAACTACTGCTCTGTAGACCCAACAATGGATGTTTATTACACCTTACAAAACTAATTACCTTCAGATCGCTGGCTTTATTCAAATAGATTTAGTCTCATCCAAAGCCACCCGTGAGCCTTTACAGAGTTTTTACAATGCAGCGCTCTATGGAGAGCGATTATAGCATTTCCTCATGTATACTAAAAAGAAAAGGTTATGGATTCTTATTAAGTTAAAAAAAAATAATCCTTTAGGTTTTGATGTAACATGAAGGTTTAGTCACTGCATAGACTATGAGTTGAAAACCCGCTACTGGAAGACTTAATTTAGACTCAGTACATCCTGGCCTCGCTCCAGCACACAAGTGCGTCGCTGCACCAGGTTAATACATATCAGCTGAGCTCTGGTTTACGATGACCCATTTGCTTAGACATAATATAACGTAAATGTATTCCCTTACCCTTGGCATCAACAGAAGAGATAAAACATTCCAGTGTCTCTCTGTGTGACTCGAGCATGTATTCCACACAAAAGGAAATTAAGTGATGTGTTTCAAACTTTTGTTTTACACATGAAAATCACCAACTAGATAGCATTAGAAACTTAGACTGTTGGATATTATACAAAGAGCTTCATTTGCTTTATATATTTTTCATTCTTACAATGTTTCTATGAGATATTTCTGTTAGCCTCATTTTATAGATAAGTAAACTGATTTAAGTCTTTT
>NW_022196891.1:33838907-33858871 GCF_008632895.1 Mastomys coucha | reverse complement strand
TTTTTTCAAAATTCTAGGGCAAGTGGCGTAACCAGAATTCAGACTTACAACTTCAACACCCTCAAAGCAAGTGCCTAATTTTTTTTTATTATACTCTAAAATATCCAATAGCATTACAAACTTGATATATTTGATGTCATTTGATATAACTTAGCAACTATGTTTTATTTCTATCCCACAGAGATACAATACTAAAATATACCTCAGCCTCCTTTAGAGGCCTAAAAGTCCTATGATTTTTTGTTTGTTTGCTTGTTTTGGTTTTTCGAGACAGGGTTTCTCTGTGTAGTCCTGGCTGTCCTGGAACTCACTCTGTAGACCAGGCTGGCCTTGAACTCAGAAATCCACCTGCCTCTGCCTCCCAAGTGCTGGGTTTAAGGGCATGTGCCACCACAGCCCTGCTAAGTCCTATGATTTTAATACTCTAGCACAGCAGTTCTCAACCTGAGAGTTGTGGTCCCTTCAGGAAAGTCAAATGACTCTTTAGGGGCTGCCTATGACCATCAGAAAACATAGATATTTATATTATGATTCATAACAGCAGAAAAATTACAATCATGAAGCAGCAACAAAAACAATTTATGGTTAGGGGTCACCACAACATGAGGAACTGTATTAAAGGGTCACAGCATTAATAAGGTTGAGACCCACTGACCTAGCAAAAAATAATTTATGAGTAATCCACCTCACTTTAAAAATTTTCCAGGGCTAGAGAACTAGCTCCTTAGCTTACCTCACAAGCATGAGAACCTGAGTTCAGTCCCTGGAACCCATATCAAAAAGCAGTGAATTGTGGTGTGGCAGACAGAGACAGGAGGCTCCCAAGGCTCACTGGCCAACTAGCCTGGCTTAAAGGGCAAGTCCCAGGTCCCAGGAAAAGACATGGCCTTTTGTATGCGTGTATTCCTCACGACGAGTTATTCCTCCAAACTGATCCAAAATAAGTCCTTCCTCCCTTGGATTTCTCATATCAGATTTATTGTCACAGCAATGACAAAAGGAATCGAAGGGACCTCTTAGAATGGTTGCAGCAGAATATAAGGTGGATGGCTATTCTAAGGAATGACACCCAAGGCTGTTCTCTGACCTCCAACCATATACACATGCACCTATACATACACAGTGATCACTACTTACCATACTATGAGTCAAAATAAATTCTACCATAGGCTTAGCAGTTTAGAACATATAAACACATGATCAGTACAAATGACAGAGACACCTGAAAAAGTACCTCTCAGAGGGAAAGCATTAAAGTGTGTCATTTTGCACTAACTTTTCTAACTTGTCAATGAAATCTTTCAACATCTATCAAGATGATCATATGGCTTGCATGTAAAATTGTCTCCAACAGGCTCGTGTACTTAAACACTTCGTCTGCAGTTAGCAGAGACCAACTGTTAATGAGGTTATGAAAACCTGAGGCCTTTAACTCCTGACTGGAAGAAGTAGATGCTGAGGCTCGGCTTCCAGGCCTAGCCTTTCTGTGTACTGATTCACAATGGTGTAAGCAAGCCGCCTCACATGCCTGCTGACACAGCACGAAGCTATTCCAGCCGCCATACCTTCTCCTCATGATTAGTTATTCCTCCAAACTGATCCAAAATAAGTCCTTCTTCCTTGGATTTCTCATATCAGATATATTGTCACAGCAATGACAAAATGGACCGAAGGGACCTCTTAGAATGGTCGCAGCAGTCACCACCACTCCGATGTTCATGTAAGGACTTAACAGAAACTGGTTTTCAGATCTCTTGAATCATACCCCAAATTTCCTTACATGGTTTGGCCCACTGACTCTTCCTTCCATTTCTTACCCCCAACAAAAACTGAACTCCAGCGCTCAGCTGCTTTGTGATAAGCCCTTTCGAAGTTATTTGAAGGGGAAATGACACAGATTTTTCTGGAGTCCCTGCCCTTCTTAAGCTCTTCCCATTACAAACTTCTGCAGGCTTTTCTCTTTCTTCAGTGCTCCACATGCAGCTGTCCTGGGTGAGTTCACATCAGCCACTTCACTGGTCTAGCTGATTGGCATGGTAAAAGAATTCACGATGTACTTGTTCATCTTGGGCAATCCATACATTGAGGAGGGATTTAGGCACTCTAGTTCCAAATACGAAAATGTGGGAGGTTAAGAATCTTGAAATCTTCAAATCTCTTGCCCACGTTTTACATCATTCCTGGTGGGAACAATCTACTCGTATGCAAGCTGAATTCATATCCATCACCATTAAAATTATACAAGAGGGGGGAAAAAAAGCTTCTGCCTTCACTTTCTCAACTAAAACTCAAAATCAAGGGAATGTACACAAAGTGTAAGTACCCCTTAGTCAGCCTTCATCCCAGAAGTAAGAAGCCTACTAACAATAAAGCAAAGTTAATGAATCCCAGGACAATGTTCTTCAGCCCTAAGCAGATGTCAGGAAAGCCTGATGCCCTCTATGTACAGTTTACATTCCTACTGGGAACTTGGGAGGTCTACATATAGTCTTGTAGGTGCTCCCAAAAGAGGGCATCTCCACTGAAAGGTGATTATTAAATATATATATAATGCAAGAGAGATCAAATATGAATTTAAGTGAGGCTGGACAGTGGTGGCACATGTCTTTAATCCCAGCACTTGGGAGGTAGAGACAAGAGGATTTCTAAGTTCAAGGCCAGCCTGGTCTACAGAGTGAGTTCCAGGACAGCCAGGGCTACACAGAGAAACCCTGTCTCGAAAAACAAAACAAACAAACAAACAAAAAAGAGGAATTAGAATTTAAGTGAGAAAAGAAATGTTAATTTAATCTTATTATCTTATTGTCATTTGATTTGTATTGAATTTTTTCATACAGTATACCTGACCATCCTTTCCCTTCATCTAATTCCTCCCAGATACTACACATCCACACCAACAGAACCCACAGAACCCATGTCTTTTCTTTCTCTAGCTCTTTCAAAAAATAGCTACAGAAACAAAACAAGAAACACAAAAACCAGAAACCAAAATACACAAGCAAAAGACTAAAAAGACAAAGAAAAAGAAAGAAAACAAGAAAAGCCCAAACAAAGCTATATGAGTCTACAAAAATACCATTGGGCTCATTTTGTGTTGGCCAGCTACTCCTGACCATGTAGCCTACCTTGAAGTGTGGGTAATATTCCCATTAGGGAGTATTCCACATTCTTCATTGGTGAAAATGAATTTTTTCTTTGCATGTGGGTATCAATTGCAGGTGGCTTCTTGGTTAAGGATGGGGGCCCACATCCACTTAACCTGGGCAGCCCTGGAACCTCTTCTGGCTTTGAGCTATGCAGGCCTTGAGCACGCTGCCAAGTCTCTGTGGGTTTATATGTGCATCCATCTTGTTTTGTCTAGAAGACACTGTTTCCTTGAAGTCATTTATCCCTTCTGGCTCTTACAGTCTCATACATATATCTTTAAAGAGCTTTCCTATGTGTTTCTAGATGGATGGCAATAACTAGCAAAGTGCATATTTAAAGAAAGAAAGAGCAATTTCCTTTCATTTCAAAGTAATCAACTACCAGACCCACCCTTCAACATACACCCTCTGGAACTATGCTGTTTGAGAACAAGCTGTGTTCAGAGCCCCTCACCTCTTCCTTTACCACTTCCCTTTGCTCCTTTTACAGAGAACGACCTACTTCCTGCCTCTTCCCAGTCTTACTGTGCTACATAGGAGGTGGCAGAGGGACAGCCTGAGATATGGTGTCCAGTGCATCGATTAATCAAGGCATGGCTTTGCCTCTCAATTGTGAATCTGGCGTGTTTTCAGTGTGGTGAAGAGTGTCTTAATGAACTCTGGCGGCTCAGCATTGCATCTAGGGTGGAAGGAGCATTTGCCAGGGTTCTACGTCTGAGGCTACATACTCAGCTTCTGAGAGGAAGAGCTTTCTTGTTCCCCCTCCCCACTGTCCCCAGCATGTTCTCAGCCCTTATTCTGGCCATACATTTACTCCTCCCTTGTGCATATTTACTTGAAATGAACTCAACAAGATGTAGTGGCTCCAAGTGTGCCAGCTGCTCTGAGAGGCCTCTTCAATGGACCCTTTGAAAGCACAGCACTTATCTTCCTTTGATGGCAATTTTTTTTCCTCCAATCTTGGCTCATCTAGCAAATCTGATATTTATTCACAAACACATGAGCTAATTGGAGGAGAAAACATCTATTCTCTTCTTCTAAAAAGGCACAACTGAAATAAAGTTTTACATTCCTCATCTATTAATTGCCAAAAACTAACAAATTGTGGAAAAAGCTATGAGACATGCTTGTATTTTTGTTTTGATTCAACTTACACCAACAACAGCTTCCTCTACCCCAAGATTTTTACTACTACTTTCTGAAGTAGTGTCATTTTCATAAGTCCAAGCAGATTACCCCAACTCCACCAAGCATTTCCTGGATCCCACAGGCCACTCCAGTCATGGAAGCAGGTAGCCTAACTGCAGATTGTCACTTCTCCCTCCCCTCTTCCAAATTCAACCCCTCAGTCTCATCCCCTATCTCTCTGCAGCCAGCCACCTGTCATGGCTTCTCCTTCCTCTCTTCCCCCATTCCAGTGGATCACACAGATCTTTTTCCCCAACCTTCCTCCACATTTCTCCTGTTACCCCAGCCTCTAACTCTGGCAGTCATTCTCTGGGAAACCACCTGCCAAGCCTTCCAGAGAGATAAGTAGGCCAGCAAAGCAGGTAGGCAATCTGCAGATCTTCACGCTCCCTCTTCTCCACATTCACTCCTCCGTCTCATCCCCAGCTCGAAAGCAGACTATCTGTTCTGGCCCCTGCTCACTTCTTCTGCCTCCATTACCAGGGGACTAAGCAGATCTCTAGATCTTGGTGTTCCCCTTAGAATCCCTGTCACAGACCATCCTTAATCCTACATCTTAGTTCCTAATACCTAGAAACACATCTTATTTGGAACCCTGAGTAGCCACACCTGTCAGGGCCCCAGAATTTCCTACAGGAAATACAAAGCCACCACACTCTCCTAAGAATCAAAGAAGGCAATAGAAACCAAGGAACAAACACCCAACCAACAAAGACCAGACCAGATATCAGCACCTAAAATCATAGGCTTCCCAAACCCAGATGCCTAGATATCAGCATAAATGCAGGATCAACAACAGCAGGACAGTATGTCCCCACGAGAGTCCAGCAACCCCAACTGCAGCAGCCCCAGCATAGCTGAAACACAAGGAAAGGACTTTAAAGGCCGTTTTAAGTATAATAAAGGTCCTTAAAGAAGAAATTAATAAACCCCTTTAAAAGGGGGGTGGGGGAATCTGGAAATTAAAAATGTAAAACTCAAACTGGAACCTTAGAGGCAAGCTTCACCAACATAGTACAAGAGATGGAAGAGAGATCCCAGGCACTGAAGACACAATAGAAAAAATGGATACACTGGTTTAAACAAAAATGTTAAATCTAAAATTTCCCTGGCACAAAACATCCAGAAAATCTGGAACACTATGAAAACATGTAATCTAAGAGCAATAGGTATAGAAGAAGGAGAAGAAACCCAGGTCAAAATCATAGAAAATAGTTTCAACAAAATCATAGAGGACAAATTCCCTAAAGAAGGAGATGCCTATCAATATACAAGAAGCATATGGAATACCAAATAGACTGGACCAAAAAGGAAAGCTCCCCCTGTATAACCAAAATACTAAATGCACAGAACAGAGAAAGAATAGTTATTAAAAGCTACAAGGGAAAAAGCCAAGTAACACAAAAAGGTAGACGTATTAGAATAACACCTGATTTCACAACAGAGATTCTAAAGGACCTAGACAGAAGTTCTACAGACTCTAAGAGACCATAGATGCCAGCCCAGACTACTATACCCAGCAAAATTTTCAGTCACAATAGATGGGAAAAATAAGACATTCCATGATAAAAAAAAAAAACAAACAAACAAACGTAAGCAACATCTATCTCAAGTTAATCTACAGAAGTCACTAAAAGGAGAACTCCAACCTAAAGAGGTTAACTGCACCCACATGCAAAAAAAAAACAAAAACAAAACACAAGAAATAAATAATCCCAGAACAGCAACAACAACAACAAAGTAACAGGAATCAACAACAACAACAACAAAGTAACAGAAATCAACAACAACAAAGTAACAGGAATCAACAACAACAACAACAAATAACAGGAATCAACAACAACAACAAAGTAACAGGAAGCAACAACCTTTGGTCATTTGTATCTCTCAACATATATCTCTTAATTCCCCAATAATAGTAACATACTAAAAGAATGGATGCAAAAGCAGGATCCATCCTTCTACTGTATCAAAGAAATACAACTTAATGTCAAAAAAAAAAATGCTACCTAGGGGTAAAAGGATAGAAAATATATTTCAAGCAAATGGACCTAAAAAGCAAGCCAGAGTAGCTATTTTAATACCTAACAAAATAGACACTAAACCAAAATCAATCAGAAGAGATAGAAAAAAAACTATCTACTCAAAAGGAAAAATCCGCCAAGAGGGCATTACAATGTTTCACAAAAGAAACACTATTACAGATCAAATCATATATTGACCCTCACACACTGATGGTGGCAGATTTCAACACCTGACTCTTGCCAATAGAGAGGCCACCCAGATAAACACCAAACAGCAAAATGCTGATACTAACTGATGCTATGAACCAAAGCGACCTAACAGACACTTACAGAACAGTTCACCCTAAAACAAAAGAAAATAACTTCTCAGCGCCTCATGGAACTTTCTACAAAACTAACCACAAGCTTCATCTTAAATGGAAAAAAAAAGGCCAAGCAATTCCACTAAAACTAGGAACAAGACAAAGTTTTTCACACTCTGCAAACCTATTCAATATAGTACTTGAAGTTTTAGCTAGAGCAATAAAAACAACTGACAGAGATCAAGGGGAGACACATTTGGAAGGAAGAGGTTGAAGTATCTTTATTTGCAGATATGATAGTATATACAAGCAGTCCTAAAAATAATAGCAGGAAACTCCTACAATGGATAAACACTTTCATCAAAGTAGCTAAATGTAAAATTAACTCAAAAAAATCAATAGCCTTCCAATATACAAATGAGGAGTGGACTGAGGAAAAAAATCAGGGAACAGTACATCTCACAATAGCCTCAGATAATATAAAATATCTTGGGGTAACTCTAACAAAGGAAATGAAAGCCCTGTCTTTCAAAAGTGTTAAGATGCTTTCTGCTCCTAGCTGTCGAAATGGGCAAGTTCATGAAACCCGGGAAAGTGGTGCTGGTTCTGGCTGGACGCTACTCTGGGCGCAAAGCCGTCATCGTGAAGAACATTGACGATGGCACCTCGGACCGCCCTTACAGCCATGCCCTGGTGGCTGGAATTGACCGCTATCCCCGCAAAGTGACAGCTGCCATGGGCAAGAAGAAAATCGCCAGGCGATCCAAGATCAAGTCCTTTGTGAAAGTTTATAACTACAACCACCTCATGCCCACAAGGTACTCTCTGGATATCCCCTTGGACAAGACTGTTGTCAATAAGGATGTGTTCAGGGACCCAGCTTTGAAACGCAAGGCCAGGCGGGAAGCCAAGGTCAAGTTTGAGGAGGGATACAAGACAGGGAAGAACAAATGGTTTTTCCAGAAGCTTCGCTTTTAGGTATATTTTGTTTTCGTCATTAAAAATTTAAAAAAAAAAGTGTTAAGATATTGAAGAAACTGAATATGATATCAGAAGGTAGAAAGTTCTACCATACTCAAGGATCAGTAGGATCAGCAAAGTAAAAATAGCCGTCTTCCCCCAAACAATCTATAGACTCAATTCGACCCCCATCAAAACTCCAACACAACTCTTCATGGATCTTAAAAAGACACATTTCACCTTTTCATATGAAAACAGAAAAACACAGGATAGCTAGAATGATCCTGAAGTTGTACTACAAAGCCATAGTAATTAAAACAGCATGGTACTGGCACAAAACCATATATACTGATCAATGGAATCAGATTTGAAAACCCAGGCATAAATCTACACACCTGAGGACACCTGCTTCTTTAGGAAGAAGCCAGAAATACATGCTGGATTGAATAATGGCATCTTCAACAGATGGTATTGACTAACTGGATGTTTATATGTAGAAGAGTGCAAATAGATCCACAACTTATCACCCTGCAAAAACCTCAAGTCTTAATGGATCAAAACCTCAGTATAAAGCCAGATAAATTGAACCTGATAAGAGAGACACTGGAGGAGTGGGGGATAACCTTGAACACATTGGCAAAGGAGGAGATTTCCTAACAGAACACTGATAGCACAGGCACTAAGATCAACAAATGAACCTCATGAAACTGAAAAGCTCCTGTAAGGCAAAGGACACTGTCATTCAGACAAAACCGTAGCCTACAGAATGGGAAAAGATTTTTTTTTTTAACACTACACATCCAATAGAGAGTATCTAAAATATAAAAGAAACTTTTTTTAAAAAAAAAAACTATATACTAAGAAAGTAAGTAACCCAATTTAAAAGTGGGGTGCAGATCTAAACAGAATTCTCAAAAGAAGAAACTCAAATGGTTGAGAAATAGAGAAATGTTCAACATCCTTAGCCATCAGGGGAATGCAAATCCAAACTACTTTGTGATTTCATCTTATACCCATCACAATGGCTAAGATCAATAACACAAGTAATAGCTCATGCTTACAAGGATGTAGAGTACAGGGAATACTCATCCATGTAATGGGATGGGAGTAACAATTTGTACATCCATTATGGAAATCAGTGTGACATTTCCTCAGAATTATAAGAATTAATCTACCTCAAGATCCAGATATACCATTCTTGGGGGCAGGGAAAGGACCCCTACCACATACACTTGCTCAACTATGTATATTACTACTGTATTCATGATTAGAAATAACTGGAATGTTAAAAACAAACTAGATGACCCTCAACCGATGAATGGATAAAAAGAATGTGGTACATTTACATAGTGCAATATTATTCAGTCATTAAAACAAAATGACATTTGCAAGTAAGTGGGTAGAACTAGGGAAAAACCATTCAGACTCAGAAAGGCAAATATGGTACGTATTCGCTTATATACAGATACTACCTGTTAGGTCAATGATAACTAAGCTGCAATCCGTAGAACCACAGAGGTCAGATACAAAGTAAGGGACTGGGGGGAGTGGTGCAGACAGACCTCTCTAGGAAAGGGAGATAGTTACGAATGGATGGGCACAGTGTAAACTGGAATGGGAAAACCAAGAGGAGACAGTGAGGGAAGGAATATGGGTGAGACAGCTAAAATTAGGGGCCATTTGAGGATAGTATGGAAACCTAGCAAGCATCCCAAGATATATACGTATATAAAGATGATCTAAATTAAATAGCCAGATAACTGTGGAGACAGAGCCACAAGTAGACATCTTTTGTAAAGCTTCCAGTATTGGGATTGGGTTACATCTAATTGAGTTGTTTACCAAACATTTCCCAAAGGTTACCTTATGGAAATCTCCAAACAATCCAAAGCTGCTGCCAAGACTGTAGGTTTCTCTCCACAAACTGACGGCAAGGCCCTTTGCCAAAGACAACTCATTGAACATAGAGAAGTCAAGCTGGTGCCTACCGAGAGCCTTCCCCGTAGGTGCTGGCATCTGTGATTCAGGAAGGCGTTCTTCACACTACTAGAGAAGGTAGGTAAACACCAACCCATCCACAAACATGTGCATTTACTAGGGTCTTCTCTGCTTTCTGGGCAGCTAGCCCAGCCTTTTCTGTCAGTGATAAAGACCACAAGTAGACAAATAGACCATCTGAGAAGTCCTTACAGAAATCTGAAGGTCTACTTGGTTATTAGTTATATCTTTTAACTTCATTTATTTATATGGGTGTTTTGTCTGCTTGTGTGTCTGTGCATCACACATGTACACTACCATGATGTCAGAAAAGGGCGATGGAGCCCCGGGAACTAAAGTCATGGATGGTTGTTAGCCACCATGTAGATGCTAGAAACTGAACCTGGGCCCTCTGGAAAAGTAGCCAGTGCTCCTAACTTCTGAGCCATCCCCACAGACACTAGAGGTCTAAAATTTTAAAGTGAAATTGTAAAAGAAACTTAGGTCCAAATGGATACTAACTGGTTAGTATGTGGGCAGAACATGCCTGTACTTAAAAGATAGGAAGTGTCCTCACTGAGGAAATAAAGGAAGTAAGCCAACCGAGCTGCATCAAGACAGTGGGGTTATGGGGATGACTGCTGTCGTAATTTCTATAGGCTATTTTTTAATTTAAATAATGGGACTCTATAAGCACCTGAACACAAAGACATGTCTATTTCTGAACTATCTGATGAACGGGTTTTGTGTTGCTGGAAAACTATCCTTGAAGATGAAGGCTAGGAAGAAATGACACCAACATGTCTCTACTTCCTATAACTTCCTTTGCTAGTCCAGGTTCAGGAATAACTGGGTAAAGGAAATGTGGCATGCATACCCAGTGGAGATATGGCTCTGTGGGGTAAGAATGCTTGCTGGAATGACGGCTTGAAGTCAGATCCCAGCATCCACATAAAAATCCTGGCATAGCTACACATAGCTTATAACGCCAGTGCTGGGGCTCAGGGGCGGCTTGATGGTTGCCACTCTATCTTTGTGTTCTGTGAAAGACCCTGTCTCAAAGGAATTAGGCAGAGTGATAAAGTACAGTTAGATGGCTGTCCTCCTAGTCTCCAGACGTGTCAAGGCCACCCCTCATACACCATTCATATATGATACCATTGACACACACAGAAGAGTTTCTGTCATTTCCAACAATGAGGATGAACCTGGAGGACATACTGGGTGCAATCAGCCAGGCATGGAAAGACCAAAGTCCCATACTTTATGAGCATGTGTAACCTGAGATAGGACCGCAGAGGCGGGTGTCTACTGGTCATTAGCAGAGGCTAGGTGGAATGGGGAGGGCATCCAGGAGGAAGGAGTAGCACGAGTTTAAGGTAATGACTACGTTAACTATCTATAATTTATCACAAGTTCTAGAACAGTTTCCTGTCTTGTACAAAGGCCCATGAGGTTCTCATGCCCTTTTTGGGATAACAGCCTTGTGGGTGCTGTGCCATTGGATTGGCATTCCTACTGATGATGCAAAAGCAATACTGTATAGAACTGGCTCCAAGATGGGTTAAGACCATGTGTACTTCACTGCTCAAGGTAAGCCAGGTGTACTTATGAATACCCTTCAAATTTATTACAACCAGAGTCTGAGTATAAATCTTGTGTGTGTGTGTGTGTGTGTGTGTGTGTGTGTGTGTGTGTGTGTGTGTGTGTGTGGTGTGTTTTCATCAGCAATAGGGAAAGTTCGCATAATTATTGCTAGAGAAGGCACTTGTACAGCTTTTCTGGTGAGAGATGAATGAACTGTTTATTTTTTTTATCTATACCTTGAATTACTGGCAGACAAACTGGTTGTTGGGACTTGGGTATTTGGTAAAAACTTCTTTTTTTCATTTTGTGTCAGCACCAGGGAGTCTGGGCCACCTCCCACACCCCCCAGCATTGGAAGAATGCCTTTGCCTAAGTGCTCCCTCGAAGCCAGTGTCACCTTTTCCCTCATACTTGCCAACCTACTAGGTGGCAAACATGGTTATGGTAGTTGGAATACACAATTTACTTTCTTTTTCTTTTCCTTTTTTTTTTTTCCCCGAGACAGGGTTTCTCTGTGCAGCCCTGGCTGTCCTGGAACTCACTCTGTAGACCAGGCTGGCCTTGAACTCAGAAATCTGCCTGTCTCTGCCTCCCAAGTGCTGGGATTAAAGGCGTGCACCACCATCACCCGGCTTTAATTTGTTTATTTTCATTATCTGTGTTCTTCAACTAATTTTCTCCTCACATCTTCTTCTGTTATTTGATGCCCTAAATGTCTTGTAAAGTTATTAGCAAAGGGAGGAAAAAGACTAAAAGGAAATTCATCAAAATTAAAGTTACTGCTTAAAATATGATTATTAAATAAGCAATCTCCTTTTATGCTTCTTTGATTTTTGCCAAATTTAAAATAATGAGCACACCTTAATAATCATCAAAATCAATGTGAATTCTTTAGATGTTATTTGTTCTGCTTCAAGAAGCATAATGGCAATACTTTGCATATGCAGTAGAGATGCTTTATAACATCTCATCTTGCTCATCTCCAGCCATCCAAGATCCTCACACTGCCCTCTCCCCATGGCATGTATCTGCCCCACTGTCTGCTGCACACGATGACGAGAACAGGGCCACATGCAGGTGGACAGTCCGCGGTGCTCTTGGTGACGTGCGATCCTTCCAACCACAGCTGCTGGCTTACCCGGGCCATCTGTCTAGCGCTGGCTTACCCACGCCATCTATCTAGCGCCGATTCTTCCAGATGCCTGCAGAAGACTTTCTTTCCTGCAGATTTACACATTTTCAACTCACCTTTCAGGGCAGAAACTCTGAATCAATATTCAATTACTTATGACTTTCAATTTTTAATTAGCATGGGTCTCAACTGGTGGCTGAGCGGTCCTTTGTACTTTGAGGAGTCATTATCAAGAGTATTATTTTTGGCTTCCTTAAAGACATATATTTAATTATTTATTATGTGCCTGGTTCACATTGTGTCACACCTCCGGGCACTCGGGAGGGGACGTGTTTAAACACATCAGAAAGAGATCAAAACTGTCCACAATGCTTGAACTGAAGCATTGCTGGGTAAGAATAACAGTACTTATATAAAAGAAGACTCCGTTAGAAATCAGACACGGCTGTGTGTGCTTCCTCCTTCATACAGTATACTCTGAAACTTTTTCATTGCTGTATGTTCATTGTACATGGCTTAGAACACATAAGGACATGCTTGTGTGCAAGCTTATAATGTCCTTGAGTATACCTGCCAAAAAATTTTGTACCCGCTCCGTTTTTGCCTTTCCCAGTTGTCCATTTTATCACCCTAGACAGTTTAAAATTGTGTATTTATGCAGTTTTTCTATGCTAGATCTTTAAGACAGACTAGAATTATGGAGACATTAGAGTTAAATTACTAGTTTTTGAAAGTAGTTGAACATTTTCAAAAAGCAAAATGACCTTTATGTGCCAGGAATAAATTTAAAAATAATGAAATGACCAGACAGAATGACTATATGAATGTGACAATGGTGACTTACTATTTCTACCTCAAAAAATAGCATGAACTATTGTCTATAGGGGACAACACCTGCTGTCCACCCACCATACTAAAAATTTCTGTCCATGTTATCTCAGTTTCATTTTCACAATCACCATGAAAATAGGCATCAGAATGCTGCTACTCTACAAACAGGAGAATTCAAATTCAGAAGTTAGTGTGCATAAGGTCACTCTCATAGTAAATAATCATAGAAGAAATTCAAACCCAGATGGGATGCACCCCAAAACCAATCCTCTTAAGTTCCGACCACCTCTTCAGGCCCCCATGTGGAAATTTAAAATTACAAAGAGTCACAAAGTATTTTATTTTTAATTTTAATTTTTATTTTTTAATCAATACCATTATTGTATAATTTTTAAATACTCATGAATGACCAATGTTAATTATAAAATTGTCAAGGCAGCGGCATAGTGATGTCAATATAAACGAGTGTGGCAAATGGAAGGCTCCAGTCCCTTTATTCTTATACCACACAAAGACATCTGCATAAAGGACAAGGTCTCACCGCTTCGGTGCAGAAGAAATTCCTAATGTCCTAGTTCCTGTGTTAATGCTTTCTATCATTTGAAAATAGCTTTTGTAATTGCCAAAATGTCTGTGCACATTTGCTTCTAAATCACAGAAAGATTGTGAAGGAAGTTCAATAGAAAATTAAGCAAGAGGCAGAACACAACCTCCTCTACACCGCCGACCTTGATGCAGAACAAGTTATTTAAAGGTAAGCAAGCCCTGCCCAGCCCTTTTCCCAGCGTAATTTCTCTTTGTGTGGTACACCCTGCTCAGCTTTAACAAAGAGAAATTGGTAAGAAGATAATTAGATCTTCTTTTTACAAACGATCTACCAATAGCACCTTTAAAACCACCTGCATCTTCTCAGCCAAGGAAATAGCGCATGAATATAAATGTTTTATGCAGCTATCAAACATTGATAATAAAGGTTTGAATATTTATTGTTACCGTTGGCCAATGCTGGAGTTCACTCTTTAGCAGTAGAGGCAGAGCAAGGGAACGATCGCCTTTGGGTACTACTGATTGGGATGGTGTCCCTATTAGAATATCCCTGTGGAAAATGGGGCCCAGCATCCTTAATCTTCTTAATATGACCCTTCTCTACATTCATCTGTAATCAGCTTTCTCTCAGATTCTAATAAATTCTTCCTTTTTTCCCTCCCATGTAAAGCTCCATGCTTCTTCACAATGGGGCTATTTAAATGACCCCAGATCCTTCTGTAGTCCACAGGAGGGGTTTTCCTGGCTGTGCCCTGGAGATTTCACGGCCCCATTAGTATTGACTCCAGGCAAAATGTTCTTCTGTGAACATCAAAGTGTTTTGACAGTTATCTGACTAACCTTACCAATGGGAAGTTCACAGTTTATTTTCTGTGTCTCTTCCCACCTTCTGAGAGTTAAAAGAAGGTGCAGCTGGGAAGTCATGCCCCAAATCTATGTCGCTGTAGGTGCTTTGTCCCCATTTGCTTTCTGTCGCTCTGATAAAACACCATGGCTAAAATCAACTTCCTGTAGCAAGGGAAGTTGGAGCCAGAACTCAGGCAGCCACCCTGGAGGAGTACTGCTTACTGTCTTGCTCTCCAGGATCATGTTCAATGACCTTTCTTACACTTCCCAGGACTATCTGCCCAGAAGTACCATGCCCACCTGGACCGGGTCCTCCCACATCAACCATTAATCAAGAAAATACCCCCACAAACTTTCCTTCAGGAGAGTCTGATGGACATTTTCTTAATTGAGGTTACCTCTTCCCAGGTAACACTTATGTTGTAGTGACCCCCAACCATAAAATGATTTTCGTTGCTACTTCATAACTGTAATTTTGCTACTTTTGTGAATACTCATGGTCTTAGGTGACTCCTGTGAGAGGGCCATTTGCCCCGCCTCCAAGGGTGTCACGACTCACAGGTTGAGAACCACTGCTCTATCCCCTCAACATAATCTACAATTGCCTTAACTAATTAAGACACTACTATGTTGTTAGCAAAGCCCGGTTTGACACTTAAAGGGAGGGTGGTAAACAAGGAAGGCAAAAAAAAAAAAAAAAAAAAACGGACTCCCTGAGAGAGCAGTTTCTTGTTCCCAGAAGATCCTGGGAGGAGACATGGCATGAAGGCCTGGGGGCTGGGATCCAAACAAGACCAAGCAACAGTGGTGGGGTTCAGGGGTTCTTTCTGTACTAACACCCAAGCCGACTGACACTCAAGAGAGTCAGAACCCTTCCACTCAGGAGGGATGAAGCTGTTACACTTCGGCTTTCTCTTCAGTTCAGCCTCTGTGACTTTCAATTATTTCTTTTCTCATCTTCTGTCTCTCTCAGATGTTCGATTCTTCCTTAGTTCCAGAGAACAAGCTCAACAATCTACCACACGATCACCAGTACCAGGTACCAGCTGAGGTGGGACACACCAGCTTGAGTATTACAGACCTTCTCCTACCCTGTAGATCCACTTCCTCCCTATAGACCTGCTTCCACCCTCCGTACCCGGACCTGACACCTAAGGTCATCATTCTCAGTCCCTCTGGAGGACATCTGTATGGGCTAAACGGCAGCCTACTCTCTTCACTCCTTCCTGGTTATTCATATTCGTTTAAAGAGTGGTTTACAATGAAAGTGTTTTGTGTTCAACAATTACCACTCTGAACCCTCATCATTCTCAGAGGAAGCCCTTTACTACCCAACCCAGCAGCCACGTTTCTTCTCTCCTCTAGATCAGCACAAACCGCGTGGGTTCCTCATTACATCCCTCTTTCTCCTTATGTGAGAATTAAGCCCAGAATGTATTTTCTCTGTGTTTCTACATAAAAGAAAGCTTTTCTCTTTTCTCTGTTTCCCAAACTCCCCTTATTATTTACATGCTATCCCTCTGTCTCAAAGTCAATAATAATGAAAAAAAAAAAAAAAAAAAAAAAAAAAAACAAAGCAAGAGTCACATATGCCAACAACTAAAAGTGAACTAAAAAGCAACAGGGAACTAATTTGCAGCTGTATTTTGCATTACGAAAGTCAATTTGTTGAAACAACCATGTTGCTTTTGTTTCCCTTTAAAGTAAAGCTTAATGTCTCTGACACAGGTGGGTTTGCACAGGGTAATGGAGTGTCATATTGCCTGTTATCATCATGGTGTTTGATTTACAGAACACTAATAATTAAAAAAAAAAAAAAAGTCTCTCTGTGGCATTGATCCATGTTTTGACTGGCTGAGGTTAAGTACTGGGCACCATTAGTAGGGAATAGGTAGGCATATCCCTCCTTGCTCTTAACAGTGGTGGACAGCTTCCAGGCTCAAGAACTATTTCCAGACATGTATTTATAAATAAAGATAGTGTAGCATTAGTAAAACCATGAACTGAAGCTTCTCATCTGCAGTCTCTAAGCACACTGACTACAACACGCTCTGGCTCTTACTTCCCAGCATCCTCCCTCATCTGAATTAGGAAGCGATGCACTCACTGATGACAAATCAAGAGAGTCAAAACAATTAAAGAATAGGGAACGGTCTCAGGTTATTTTAGTTTTGAGTTTTGTGACTTGTTTTGTCTTCAAACATCTCGTTTCTCCACCAAATAAATACTGCTACCTTCTTTCTGCTCAATGGTGAGTCCAAGAAGAGAAATGGCAGAAAATTTAATTTAGTCAAAACATAGGCTGACAGGTGATTGAAGATGACCTTAGATGTCATGTAGTACATTTTCATACTTTGAAAATGAAGAAAGCATACACCAGAGTAAAAATACTTTCCTCAGAGCATCTCATTAACAATTCAAAGAAATTAAGAGCCCAGAGCACAGGCTCAAAAACAGCACCTTTCCTTCTAGACTCCTACCAGAAGCTGCTCCCAGTAATTACTACTGAGAACTGTAAAACACAACACAGAGCCGGCCGGGCGGGGGAGGCACAGCCAGCCGGGCGGGAGAAGCAAAGCCAGCCGGGCAGGGCAGGGGAGGCAAAGCCAGCCGGGCGGGGAAGGCAAAGCCGGCCGGGCGGGGGAGGCAAAGCCAGCCGGGAGGGGGTGGCACACGCCTTTAATCCCAGCACTTGGGAGGCAGAGGCAGGCGGATTTCTGAGTTTGAGGCCAACCTAGTCTAGAGAGTGATTTCTAGGACAGCCAGGGCTATACAGAGAAACCCTATCTTGAAAAACAACAACAACAACAACAAAACACAAATCCAAATGAATATTACAGAATTTGTTTTATATATGATTCTGAAGTTTCTAATTGACTCTATAGTGGAAGTAGCAGTTAATAATTCTGCAGTTTCAGGATGTACTGCCCCATGTCTTTAATGCCATTGCTTGGGAAGCAAAGGCAGGCAGAGCTCTGTGAGTTCAAGGCCAGCCTAGTCTATATAGTTGACTTTCAGGCTAGCCAGGCTTTGTAAAGTGAAACCCTGTTTCAAAAATAATAATAATAATAATAATAATAATAATAATAATAATAAATAAGCAAACAAACAAATAATTCTGGAGTCATACAAGACAATATGTTTTCCCATTCCTTCCTTTTTTTACCCCCTTTGAGCCTACAAATCTCATGTATATAAAGTAAAATAGCCTATAAGTAAGATTTTCTTAATAATCTCCATCTTACCTTTGGCTTATCAGTAGGAGACATTTTAAAGGACATGGGAAGAAAACAATGAGCACAGAGTCATACTCTGGAACTAAAGCTGTAGCCCAGTGATAATAGAGTGCTCTCCTAACATGCACAAAGCCCTGGGGTGGAACTCCAGCCCAAAGAAAGACTGACAGACACATAATCCTATCCTAGTCCACACAAAACATGCAAACCCCAGAGCTCTTAATCCTTTCTATTCTGCCCAAAAATTCTGCCGTGAGTATTTGATCCATGGTCTCGCCTTTCAGACACTGGGACTGTGTATACCTCAAGCTAGTCCTTGCCCTTTGGTGTCACTGCGTGAAGACCACCTGCTCAGCAGGCAACACTTTGGATTCCTCCTATCCTAGACAAAACAATCAAACAAACAGCTCGCTTTGTTTTGTCAGTTTGACACCAGCTGTATATTTTCTAAACACAAAGCACGAATTTTAACTCTCATCTTTCCCCTGTAGGCAGCCAGAAGGAACCGTAGAATACGGGAAGAGAGAGTGCCGTGTGGCTAACCAGACCCTGCAATGATAACTGACCACCGGGACCCATCTGTTTCCCAAAGCATGAGGATCACTCTGTCAATTGTCTCAAAAATTAGTAAGGGGGTTTCTTAAAGTTGTATTGAATTACACAGCTTCTTCACTGGCCAGTCAGCAGCACACTCTACTCTAGGGATTTCATCAAAGAGGCTACACTGAACTTTCTAGCTTGGCATGTGGTGAGCTGAGCCTCATCTATCATTGATCACCATCAACATCTTTTACCCATCCCACTCAAGACAGCTTCCTTTGGCTTGCTGACATTTCTTAATTCACAAAAGTTGAAGAGCATAAAGTACATTAACATATTACCTTACAATATCAATGTATTTGGTTAACACTTTAAAAGGATACACTGGATAGAAGAACTAAGTTCTAGTGTTCTACCATACAACTATAGATGTCAATAGATAGAAGTAACTAACTTTTCCCCCAAAGCTAGAAAAGGCACTTTAAATTCTTACACCATAATGAAATAATCAATGTTTGAGGAGATGGAAATTCTTATTTTAATTAGACATTATATAATTATACATATATAATGTATATAATTATACATATATAAGACATCATATAGCTTATAAATATACATATAATTTTATATGTCAAATTAAATGTTTCAAATATATTAATAAAATCATGACACTATAATATAAAAAGGTTTTCTGCTCCACGGATGTAAGAGTTGTTTGATTTTATGTGATCTTTGTATTCCCTTTAATGTCTTGAAACAATCACTATTTTATTACAAGTCCACTAAAGATTCAGAGATGTTTAAAACACTTGCACTTTCAAGTTTAATATTAAGGAGAAAACTTCAATTTCTACTGCTTTATGTCTCTTATCATCTGCTTTCTTTGCAACTTATATTTTAAAATATATTTTAGGAATTTCCTTCTTAAAAATGATTGAGGCCAGCCCAGTGGCTCAGGTTCCTTCTGGTCTCTCTGGGCTGGGGTCCTGAGCAAACCTTGGGCTCAAGCTCCACAGCCAGTCCCACAACACCCAGAGGAAACTCCACTCCCAGGTGCTCTGACACACCCAGGATCAGAGGTGAGCAGGACCCAACATCTGTCCCAACACCAAGAGTAACTGGGACCAGCAGAACCAGGCATACAGGAACTCTGCCAGTCCAATGGTTCTGGTTCTTTCCAGTCTCTCTGGGCTGGTATCCTGAATAGACCTTAGAAACAAGCTCACAACCAGTCCCACAACACAAAGAGGAAGCTCCACTCCCAGGCACTCTAGCATGCCCAGGATCACAGGATCCTAGAATCACAGGATCCCAGAGACAGCTTGACTCTTGAGGAGTTCTGACACAACCAGGATCACAGGAAGGACAGGCTCCAGTCAGATTTAGCAAGGGCAGGTAGCACTAAAGATAACCAGATGGCGGGGGAGAAGGACTGAGGGGGAGGCAAGCATAAGAAAATAAACAACACAAACCAAGGTCACTTGCCATCATCAAAACTCAATTTTCCCACCATAGCAAGTCCTGGACACACCATTACACGGGAAAAGCAAGATTCAGATATAAAATCACTTCTCATGGTGATAATACAGGATTTTAAGAAAGACATAAATAGCACCCTCAAAGAAATACAGGAGAGCACAGGTAAA